>NC_068441.1:9329901-9574901 GCF_023373465.1 Oncorhynchus keta | reverse complement strand
ACAATAGCTCATTAAAAAGGGCCTCCTTTGGGAAAGGGGGTATTAAATATTAGATATACACACACATACAGAACAGGCCTTCGTATTAATTATCAAATATGCCCTGAAGTCGTTTGCAATTTCACACTGAAACAAACAACCCCTCCTTGTTCAAACAAAGATACGCATCTGAGGCAGCTCAAACGGCTGATCTGAAATTAACGTAAATATTGCATCAGATACGGATAGCTGTTCCTATTCAAAAGCAGCAGAAAAGATGAAAAATCACAAAGGCTACCCAAATAAATTCCACGCATCCCTTACCCTCTAATTATTACCCCCCCACCCCATCCGCACACCCCGTCTGCTCCCTGGTGCCCCCTCCTGCTAGTGGTGAAAACAGTTGATCCTCAATATGAGTGAGTGAGTGAGTGACCAAATAGCTCCTAAAGCATGTCCAGGCTCAGATCTCTGCTGGAGAGTTGGAACCCTCACCTCATCTTCCCCTCTCTCATCCTTTATCCTCTTTTTCTTTATCCTCTTTCTTCTCTTCCTTTATCCTTCCTATAAACAGGCCACTCATCCTTCTATCACATACTTCAGACACTGCTTACAACAGGCCTCGACCCACAACACAAATACTGCATGTGTGCATTATTGCCTTGGCTTTAAAAATAAATAAATACATAGAATACATAAATATTTCTCAGAAGGTGATTTCTGTGAGTCTAGGCTATATACAATCCTGTCTTTTCTACATAGTAAGTGTCGCGGTCTGAAATGTATGTTGTTGACCACCATTGCAATCCCCGCCCACAAACACACGAGCGTGGTTGGTCTGCAACCGTCACTCGCTCTGCCTCTCTTAATTTCCTGTTTATGCAGGTTGCCTGGTGCATCCCCCCCGACAGACAGAAAGAAAACAGCACGCAATGTACCATAAAAAAGATCAAGAAAGTTCAGCACTCCATTGTTCAACTTAATAAGTGACTTTTACAACCGTCCAACCGCTTGTGTTTGTCTTGAGGTTTACAACCAGGAAGTAACAATATGACAGTTGACTGGTGCAACAGCAAACAATACCGTTTGCATGTTGCTAACATGAAATACTGTGTGAGAGTCTGTTGTAGTACCTGTAGACTTGGCTGCTTCTCACTGCCTTTGGGGGATTTTAGACCGGTGCCTTGCTGAGGCTGCAGCTGTTGCTGCTGCTGTTGTTGTTGTTGTTGTTGTTGTTGTTGTAGAAGGATCTGTCGAGCCACTTGGAGAGCCTGGAATAGAGATTAAAATGATGGTGGGTTAAAATAAGGAACAACATTCAAACTAAAAGCAGATATTTTATTGTGTCTTGGGGCTCAACCATTTTCTTGAGACCAATCGTATTGCTTTTAACACAACAGATGTAACCCAAACGACAACGTGTTCTCGGACTGCAGATAGGCAACAAAACAAAACGGACATTATAAAAATGTTTTCCACCCGCGCCTCGTTCAAACACATTTCCATAGTTTCCTCTCAACGCACAAACAAGAATCAGTTGACAAAACAAACTTGTGGATAAAAAAAGGACAAAAATCAATAGCAACCGGCCAGTGAAAATATTTTTCTGTTGATAAGTGGCACTTACAGTAAACAGAAAAAGAGATCGGTGCTTTTTGATCCTCCTCTCCCTCTGTCCCCCTCCAGAAAGCAAATAAAAGGTTTATTGCTGCTCCAAATATCTGTTAAAGGACACGGCCTTCTCAG
This sequence comes from Oncorhynchus keta, assembly GCF_023373465.1. Taxonomy (NCBI): domain Eukaryota; kingdom Metazoa; phylum Chordata; class Actinopteri; order Salmoniformes; family Salmonidae; genus Oncorhynchus; species Oncorhynchus keta. The sequence goes on along the minus strand of NC_068441.1, from coordinate 9,573,176 downwards.
TGGAAAACAAAATACAGTGCAGTCACATGTTTATTGTTCCAGCTACTCCCTTTTCCCTCACGATAAATAATCAAACATGCCATCCAGAACAAACAAAGCCGGGGAGCTGGGAAAAAACAGTGGTCATGAAAACCACACTGATACCAAGAAAAGCAAGCGCGTGTTCCCACAGTGAGCCGCCAGTCTCACACCTACACCAGTAAAACATCTGAGTAAATAACTGGGCTCATTCTTTCCATGTTCCTCAGACGCTTACTCCCACAATTAAACAAACTTAAACAAACAGTCGGGGGCACATCCAAGCCCATCTCGCACAGCAGAGTTATAGTCCTCAAGTCAATTATTTGATAAGTTAGGTTGATTGCCATACGGAGTCAAATTAAAAGCAGTATGTTGAAGAAGAAAAGGGGGGAGGTGCTCAGAGGATGTAAGATGGAAAGTTAAAGAAACGTGTGAAAGAGTAAGAGGAATGTGTGAAATATTGTATGAAAGTGAAATATCAGAAGGAAGAAGGTATGAGAAAGAGGAAGAGAGAGTGATAGGATAAGGAGTTGATCTGTAGGCCTGTTAAAGCTCTATAAAGGAACAGATGAGAGGGGAGTTCAGCTCAGACGCGGGGGCAAACAGCTGTGCGCTGGTCTGTGTGTATATGTTGACCTCTCTCTAACACAGGCCTGTGGGATGACATCATGAGGCAAGAATATGACCACAGGCTACAGAGGCCACTCTCCTGGCGTGTCTCTCTCTCTCTCTCTCGCTTTCTCTCTCGTGAGAGGAAAACGTCAAGCCCACACATTCATAAAATATAGTATACCCTTTTCTTGTGACAGAACTCATGAATACCATTTATATCTCTGTGTCCAGCATGAAAGAAGTTAGAGGTAGTTTCATGAGCCAATGCTAACGCTAACACTAGTTAGGAATTGCGCTAACACTAGCAAGCAATGGCACTAGCTAGCAATGGCACTAGCGCTATTTAGCAACTTCCTTCAAACTGCACGCAGAGACATAAAATGGTATCTACGAGTTCATCTGACTCTAGGGAAGTTGATAGAGGGCCTAACTGCCAAAATCCCGAAGTATATATTTAATGGGCAACACAGTTTGTTTTTAATTATCCATTAAACAATTACTACTAGGGGGCTCACTGCATTGCAGATCTAGAGGCGTCACAACAGACCCTGGTTCGTTCCCGGGCTGTATCACAACCGGCCGTGATCGGTAGTCCCATAGGGCGGTGCACAATTGGCCCAGCATCGCCCGGGTTAGGGGAGGGTTTGTAGCGGGCCGGGCACCTGCAGACTGACCTCGGTCATCAGGTGAACGGTGTTTCCTCCGACACACTGGTGAGGCTGGCACTACTACTAGTTTGATGGTTGTAGCCATCAATTGTCCCATTAACAGCCATATTAGCAAAGTTATTTCATTTCAAACTTCACATTTCTCTAGTATAGGCTACTTATCGTAATGAACAATATCAGAAAAATGCTTATAACCAGTGATCGGTTTTGTCGGTGTCGCTAATTTCCGGTTTATCATCCCGGCTCTACTAACACTTAAGAAATCCAGCACAAGAGCAACGTAATACAAGAAGCTCAAGTCGTAGGTAAGTATTAGTTGATGGTTAAAAGTTATATACACATTGTATACAGTACTTATGTAAAATGAGCAGCAGGAAGTCAAGTTTAATAGACAATAGAACACAAATGACCGAGCTGTATAATGGAAAAGAGGAGAACGGGTTCTTATTCTAAGAGAGAATGACTTTACCTGGTGAGGTAGCCATGACACAACAGAGCACAGAGTAGTTTAAAGCCAAGCCCACGGATTACTACAGGGCAACATTCAAACGTCTTCTCTAACTTACGACACACAGATGTTTTGGTGTAACGTGTCTGGTTTACTAGCGGGGGGGTGTTGGAACAAGGATACTTGAGTCAACAGGATATCATGGAAGTTTCAGACACTTGTGGAAGAAGATATACGTTTCTGGGAACCATTGGCCAAAAAAATTGGGCAAAAAGCCTACATTATACTATAATCAATCAGCAGAAATACAGTAACCGTGACACTGCAACGCAACACTATTTTCTCATCATCCAAGTTGATCATCAACTAGAAACTATTTAATACTTTTATATTTGACAAAAGTGAGAAAATACAAGGAGACAATCACTTATTAGTCAGACTGTTTAGGCACTCTGTTTCACCCATTGACTTTGTAAAATTGTTTTAAGAGCAAAAGACACAGGATGAGTCAAAATTACTTTGTCGTCAGAACGAGCTAAAACGGACTAGCTGGGGAACCTATGCTGAGTGTTTCAGAGGTGAGGCCCGGCTAGAGGCGGAGGAATGATTTGTTGTTTAACAAGGCGACTGTAGCTGGCCGCCTTGAAGAGGCCTAATGCCGTGCTAAAATAACCCATTGTGAGCTGTCACTGTGATGTTTACACAGCACCCACTCTTCTCTTCACACACAGCCCTTCTCTCTCTCCCTCTTCTCTCTCTCCCCACTTTTCCTGGAATTCATCTCTTTTTGATCTCACATTCAAAGGTACTGAGCCTCTTGATCGACGTACAAGTCTGAAAAGCAGCTCCAGACGCCTGCGATAAACTGCCAGCGGATGACAGGCCGGAGCATCTAAAGAGCAGAGAAATGAGAAGAACAGCATGTTGTCTGGGCACTACAATAGCACAAATCAAGAAACATATTAGGTGGAACTGATCAGATACAAAAACTGCTCAAAACAGATAATGGTGACGAAGTTGCAAAGGGAACAGGAGCCAATCTTGCTATTGTGAAAAGCAGATGTAATGCTAAGGGAGGGAAACACTGTACCTTTCCAGAATTAACTAGGGTTGATACACTTATTAAAGTTGGACTTAATTCTAATGTTCACCTGTGTATATTTCTAACTGGCAAAACATCTCATGTGTAACACGAGGCTTCTCAAATCGGATTCACATATTGGTACGTGCCAAATCCGTATATGTAGGCCTAGGTTCAACTGGAGACGGTTCCTTAGAATGTCCTGCTATGGTTGTTTGTAGTACAGGCTTATCTGTAGCTGTACAGTATGAGCTAGGACAAGGAAAACTACCGTATTTAAACACACACACACACGCGCACGCACACACACAAACGTACAGAGTAAAAATCCTTCAGGAACTTTTGATTAGAAAACACCCTCCAGGATCAGACAAGGTCTTATCGTCAACAAAAGACGACGCAATTTGGTATCCTTGTCCATGTCATTTGGAATCCTCTTTTATTTTTTCTATTTCAAATGTGTTCAAAGTTCACACTTTCCCTTGTGTTTAACGGGTCTGCCTCAATAAACACGGCTGCCTTATCTGCATATGCTTTCACACCGTATTAGTGAATATAGTCTCTAGGAGCAGCTCTCATGTCCCAGGGCTATCTAACAGCGATAAGGGATTGGGCTGAGTAGTGGATGTCTTTATATGCAGTCTGCACATTATTTACAGGCTTTGGGTTTCCTGCTGTTTAAGCCAGCTCTGGGTGCCATACAAATCCCTGCTCAGAGAATTACCACAGAGTCAAGTCTTCGCTTTGATTCAGCCCTGCACCTTTCACCACGCTGTAATTGTACGCACATTTTGGACATGGGTCTGGCCCCCCTTGGGTTGTACCGTGGCAGAGATCTTTGTGGGCTATACTCGGCCTTGTCTCAGGATGGTAAGTTGGTGGTTGAAGATATCCCTCTAGTGGTGTGGGGGATGTGCTTTGGCAAAGTGGGTGGGGTTATATCCTTCCTGTTTGGCCCTGTCCGGGGGTGTCCTCGGATGGGGCCACAGTGTCTCCTGACCCCTCCTGTCTCAGCCTCCAGTATTTATGCTGCAGTAGTTTATGTGTCGGGGGGCTAGGGTCAGTTTGTTATATCTGGAGTACTTCTCCTGTCCTATTCGGTGTCCTGTGTGAATCTAAGTGTGCGTTCTCTAATTCTCTCCTTCTCTCTTTCTTTCTCTCTCTCGGAGGACCTGAGCCCTAGGACCATGTCCCAGGACTACCTGACATGAGGACTCCTTGCTGTCCCCAGTCCACCTGGCCATGCTCCTGCTCCAGTTTCAACTGACCTGAGCCCTAGGACCGTGCCCCAGGACTACCTGACATGAAGGCTCCTTGCTGTCCCCAGTCCACCTGACTGTGCTGCTGCTCCAGTTTCAACTGTTCTGCCTTATTATTATTCGACCATGCTGGTCATTTATGAACATTTGAACATCTTGGTCATGTTCTGTTATAATCTCTACCCGGCACAGCCAGAAGAGGACTGGCCACCCCACATAGCCCGGTTCCTCTCTAGGTTTCTTCCTAGGTTTTGGCCTTTCTAGGGAGTTTTTCCTAGCCACCGTGCTTTTACACCTGCATTGTTTGCTGTTTGGGGTTTTAGGCTGGGTTTCTGTACAGCACTTTGAGATATCAGCTGATGTACGAAGGGCTATATAAATAAATTTGATTTGATTTGAAATTTGATTTGATGTGACCGAGGGCACTTTTTTATCTCTCTACATAATCTGTTGGCTTAGAGTAAACTAAACAAAAAAATAGCAAATAACTAAAGTCCAACTGTAGAGGAATTCAAATGTGCTGGTTATAATGAGATTCTAGCGGGCAGGCTACGTTACACCCAGAGAGGAGACCGACAACACTCATCCTCCATTTCAAACTGACAGACAAATAATAGAAAAATATGAGCCAGGTCAAAGAGGGTGGCTGTGTGAAAAACGAGAGGGCTCCATTCAGGGTGGCTCCACTGGGAGAGGGGTGGTGAAAAATGAAACGAGGGTCTGGTCAAGTGTGTTTGCTCAGACGCATCAGGAGAGAGCCCTCTTTATTTCCTCCGACTCACCAATGTCCTCCAACCCCAACGCCAGGGAAGACCTTGAATGTGAAATGGTTTCAAACAAATTGCCCCTAATTGCTAGAAGATGTGTGCGCAGGTGTAACCGGATCCCTGTGGCCATTGTGGAGACTGGAGGGAAACAGGGAGCAGTGGAGGAGTAGAGGAGTAGAGGAGAGGAGAGCAGGGTCCAGTGCTGGCTGTTTACTCAGTGGCTGGAGTTTATTAGATAGGAGACCAGTGCTCTCAGACGGCCAGCAAAAACCCAGCTAATAGGTTAGTTCTTAATAGTCCTGCTCAGCAGACACAGACCTTTCTCCCCCCCGTCTCAGGCCTCGATGGGCTTGCGTGGTGATGGCCTAAATGTCAAGGTTCTCTGCTCAACTTTCTGAGTGAGAGAGCACACGTCTCAACTCACCTGACATTTATGGCCCTGGCTCTACCCCTACCCCTGATCCAAACAAAGGGCCCTTTGCACCTCAGCTGCAGCCCTGTGCAATAAGCTCCCCTCTCTCTGGCTCCTCCTGGTGTGATGATCGCACAGTAGGCGAACTCCCTCCTATTGATCTACGGACAGGAAAGACGCTCCTTATTTGTACTTTATTACGCTGTCTATTGTAAGACCGGTGGTGAATTGATTGAAGCTGGGAAAGTTACTAACACTCATTGTAACTAGTAAGAGGATGTGGGTGAGGAGGGGTGGGGGCTTTGAGTGTGCAAACATATAGTAATGGAATTAACTTATAAGTGTTAACAATAAGTGTCATTTTAATTGAAATGCCTTTGATTTGACAGAATTCTTAAACATGCGACTGGATAAGCAACGGGAGGATTGTGTCTATTTATTTTAATTGCGTTTTTCTTTTTAATACTATGGTCGTTTATCTGTAATGCAAAGTAGGCAGGGCTGGATTCCCAGTAAGTATGTCATTAATGCCATTTCCAAAAAGCCTCTCCACATGGAAAACAGGCACCCATGTTCAAACCTCACGCTTTACAGGCCCTCTGAAAAACACTCTCTAACCCATGTTTAGATATCCAAACTAATTCACGTAGAATACATAAATAAATCAACGTTTTGTACCCACTTCAAACCATTATATTCCCTTCCTTTGCTGCACTTTTCAACTAATCTATTAATATTTATGACAAGACTAAACATTTCAAATTGCCATGTTTAAACAATATAAAGCACAGCATGCAATTATATAAGTTGCAAGCTGACTTCAATAAAGAAATCCCATTTTGTTTGTTCTCCACATAACAGGTAATGCAACGGCTTGACAAATGTTTTCAGGGGGAAAATGGAGTGAAAGAAAAACAGGGAAGAAAATTAAGTTTTTAAACATGAGTGTGGATGGAAGAGGGGGTTGTGGAGCGGGACTGATGATGGACGGCAGGGAGTGAAGGGAGGGAGAGGAGGAGGGAGACAGAAAGAGAGAGGGTAAAGAGAGGAGGGGACACGGAGCAGGCGCAGAGCGGAGAGCAAACAGTGGCCCACCAGGCGGGCCCCACTCGGAGCCTGGTACAGCAGTGTGACCGGCAGCCCGGGAGGTCAGCTCAGCTATGCAGGCCTGACAGCTTCCGCTTGCTGTGTGCTTGCTGTGTGCTTGCTGTGTGCTTGCTGTGTGCTTGCTGTGTGCTTGCTGTGTGCTTGCTGTGTGCCAGGCTTGCTTAGCCAGCAGCTTAACAACAGATGGCAAAAAGAAGGCCCCTGTTCAAAGAGGTCTGGATAAACACATACATATAAAAGACAAGCACACATACTGTAGACACAACACACACACACAGAGAAGTGTCATTTACGATCAAAGTAACAGGGCCAAAACCTACACTAAATTAGACGAAATAAGAAAATAACAATAGCTTCCACTGTCTTCACACAGGCGCACACACACACACACACACACGCACACACAGTTTTGTCTGATTATAGGATAACAACTTCCTATCATGATTCAATAACAATGAAAATCTCTCTGTGAAGACCTTTCCATCCCTGGCATTCAGCAGTTATTAAATGAATAGTGTGTTTATTACTGCTTTAGAGTGGTGTAAACTCATAAACACCCTCCTAGACTACAAGGGAAGCTGTCAACTAAATATTGTTTCCCTCATGAGTCGCTCTTCCACCTCAATTACGCCTTTCAACTTCCCAGGCACTGTATGATAAAGTGGCCGTAAAAATCATTCACATTAATACACCATTGTGCATCTGCTGCTAAAGGTAATTAAAGAAGTAAATGACTCATAAGAATAGACATATTAGCCGCAAAATGAAAGGCAACTGGGCTGCCTCATGAAAATATGTACCATTAAGATACTGCATTTTCATATTCAGGGTAATCAGCTCCACTAGCCTGATGCTGATTTAATCCACTTCACTTGGAAAGTCTATCAGAGCGCGTCCGCGTGTCACTCTTTCTCCCCCTGGTAGCCACGCAGCATTCTGCTTCAGCACCGCCAGTGAATGGCACCAATGAAGGGAGGTCACACAGAGGCAAATCAGTTGGGGAGCAGTCAATGCTTTGGTTTCACTTAGATGGCAGAAAGAGAGGGAAAAGAGAGGGGGAGATTGAGTGAGGAGGGGAAAAAAACGAGAGAGATAAAGAATGGAAAAAAAGAAAAGAGATGGGAACAATGCAAGGCAGACCTCAGTCTGTACCCTCCTCTCTCCCGCTGCCCTTCCCTTTCCAACACCTGGGTATGCCCACCCCCAAGTCGATAAAACACGCTAAATGTCCTGGGCATGCCAACGATCTAGACAGTGCTTAGAAAAACATCCTTGTTTCGTTTGTTATTGCATTTTCGCCTGCGGAGTTGCATCAGGTAGTGGTTGGCGGTGTTGTGCTTGGGAAAGGGAGCTTCCAAAAACGAGGATTCTGAGGAGAAGTCTCCTGGGTATAGTGTTTAGAATGGGAAGGCCTTGTTGTTCTAGGTCTCATACACATTACACAACTTCATCAACAGAGCAGCTAACTCCCAAGTCACTCCCACTAAAACCTCAAATCTCTGTTTTGTGTGGCACTGAATATAGATGAATACAGACAGCCTGTGTAACATTACAGACACAATGCCCCGCTACAAAGCACTGCTTCAGGAGGAGACTGATATTCTGCATCAGACAGTTGACACAAATGTGGGGGACTCAGACTGCTTAGGGCACTAGCTCCTTCTGTGTTGTCTGTTGATCGTTCCTCAGCTCCTCTACTATGGGTTTACTACTATGCTGCTCAACCTTCTGAGACCCCAAAGTAAAGTCTGCCTATAAATATGAAGCCACCAATCAAAAACACCTAAAAAGGTAGTGACATTGCCTGGAGCCTATCACTGCTGTGAGGGCAGGATAACATGATGTGCTCTGACCCTAGAGAAAACACACCATCTTAAGCAAAGCTTGTCGTTGATTTCACAAACGCAGAATTTGACCAAGTGATAATGGCACGGAATCCATCTCTTGGTTGCTACTGCAATTGAGCCTTTATCTGTGGTATACTCATTAAACGTTAGAAAATGGCTTCTATCATAGCTACACTGATCCCAAGCTTCATATACTGTATATGTGCGTGGCCAATTAGTCTATTTTCAAGTCATCTGACAAAATCACCAGTTCCAATCCAAGTTCCAATGCCGTTTAGCAAAGTCCAAGTGTTTACATTTGTTGGATGACATGAAAATAGAGCTCTTTGGCCACGCACACCAGCGGTGGGTTTGGTATCCACATCCACATCCAAAAAAACACCATAGCTACTGTAAAATATGGAGATGGACCTTTGATGTTATGGGGCTATTTTGCTTCCACTGGTCTTGGGGTCCTTGTTAATAACCTCTTGAAGCTAGGGGGCACTATTTTTATTTTTGGAAAACTAACGTTCCCAAAGTAAACTGCCTATTTCTCAGGACCAGATGCTAGAATATGCATATAATTGACAGCTTAGGATAGAAAACACTCTAAAGTTTCCAAAACTATAATTTTTTTGTCTGTGAGTATAACAGAACTGATATTGCAGGTGAAATCCTGAGAAAAATCCAATCAGGAAGTGACTCTTATTTTGAAACCCCTGTCTTTCAATGCATCCCTATTGCCCATTGAAAGGGATAACAAACATATTCATTGTTCTGTGGCTTCCCTAAGATGTCTACAGCCTTTAGACATAGTTTTGGGCCTTTATTTTGAAGAATGAACGTAAACGTCCACATTGCGTAAGTGGTCAGTTGTTGGCTCTCAGTGTGATTTTTGCGCTAAACAGAGAGGTAGCCATTATCCCTCCCGGTCCTAGTGAAAAGCCAACTGTCCCGGTTGATATATTATCGAATAGATATTTGAAAAACACCTTGAGGATTGATTATAAAAAACCGTTTGCCACATTTCAATATTATGGATATAATTTAGAATTTTTGTCTGCGTTGTCGTGACCGCTATTTCCGTTGGATTTCTAGGCATAACGCATGAAACTAACGGAGGTATTTGGATATAAAAGATATCTTTATGGAACAAAAGGAACATTTGCTGTCTAACTGGGAGTCTCCTGAGTGAAAACAACACAAGGTAAACAATTAATTTGATTACTTTTCTGATTTTCATGACCAAGTTACCTGCCGCTAGGTGTACATAATGTTTTGTTTGTATATCGATAAACTTACACAAACGCTTGAATTGTTTTCACTGTAAAGCATAATGTCAAAATCTGAGATGACAGGGTGATTAACAAAAGGCTAAGCTGTGTTTTCCCTATATTTCACCTGTGATTTCATGAATATGACTATTTTCTAGTAAGATTATTTGACCGTTGCGCTATGCTATTTAGCGTAGTTGATGATAATTCTCCCGGATCCGGGGTGGGGGGGAGGGGTTCCAAGAGGTTAAGGTCAACAGCATCATGAACTTCAGCAGTACCGTGATATTTCTTCCAAATATCTGGTTACCTCTGCCGGGAAGCTAAAACGTGGCCGCAAGTGGATCGATCTTCCAGAAAGATATCCCCAAGCACACATCAAAATCTACAAAGAAATGGTTAATTGGCCACAAAATCTAAATTTTGCAACGGCCATTTCAGTCTCCGGACTTGAAACCCATTGAAAACCTGTGGTTTGAATTGAAGAGGGCCGTCCATAAGCGCAGGCGAAAGATATCAAGGATCTGAAAGGATTCTGTATAGAGGAATGGTCTAAGATCCCTCTCAATGTGTTCTACAACTCATAAAACATTTTAGAAAAAGTCTCAGTGCTATTATCCCCACATGGTGAGGTATTGAAAGGTACTGAAAACAAGGGTGTCAAAAAAAAATGTTTTGCTTGTTAAACAAAATCTCTTTCTTACTATAAAATATAATACATTTAAAAAATGGGAGCATACAATATAGCTCAGCATTTTTTATTAATTATTTTATATAGTCATTTTTGCAAATCTCTATCAAGGGTGTCAATTTCAGACCCCACTGTACATCATTTGCTACGGATTTCCTTTGTCTTGACCTGGGACCTGAAGGACGTAAACCCCCTCTGTATGAGGTCTATGAGGTGCCAGTGGAGGAATCCCAGTGTGGTTGGAGTGAGAGTTCCTCTACGGGAGAATATTTCTATAAATCACAGCGACCCCAATTGGCCATGGCTGTGGGTTGAGTTGCAGTGGAGAGGCAGCTCCCTGGGAATACCACTGTCTCTGTTGAAGTCATTCCAAGATGGGTAATATGATCCCAGACAGACAGGAATAAAGGAAGAGAAAAAAATCTAATTGCTTTGGCCATAAACTACAATGATCTCCTGGCTGGTTCTGGAGTCTGGACAGATCACCAGTCAGCTTGGACTGACGTGATTCATCGTAGTGTTCTGAAGTAAGAATGCAAAGACAAAAGAGTGGCCATACTCCTTTGGTTTGATTACGACTTCCTCTGCCTTTCTAGTGTTAATGTGGATACTCGGTATTACTCAAAACACTCACAAGTAGGGTTGCAAAGCTACTGGTAATTTACCAAACTAATTTATACATAAATAACAAAAAAACATTTTTCTTCATATATAGTATTCATTTTTATATATGTGTCCATATTGTCCATGAGTTTCTACTAGTGGATAGTCCATATGGTTCAGGAGAAAATAGCCTTATGCATTTAAAAAAAGAAGAAGCATATCATCAACAATGCCATCATATCTGCAACTCTTCCAAATATTAACCTTTTCACAACTGCCACCAGTTTGACCCCCAAAAAATGGACAAAATAAATAAATATTGACATAGTAAAATAAATAAGTGTGTAAAAAAAAGAAAGAAATGATATTTCATGCATAAGCCCTCATAGTAAACACCATCGTTATTCACTGTTGATGGTTTATATTTAGGATAATATTTTACAGCTCTGTCATTTTATTTATTTCATATATTTAGCATGTGATACGGCCACACAGGGGGCAGAGATAATTACAGACACCTGTGATAATATGAAGTACCCAAAAAGGCCACTAAATGACATCATATGCATTTTCCCACAAAACTTAGTTTACTGGTAGTTTACTGGAAAACGTAGTTCCCAGTAATATACCCTCCCTTTGCAACCCTACTCACAAATCAGACATTTTCCTTCACTTTGGCGAGGACAATTGTGAGGAAAGTAACAACAAGTCATGGGGGAAAGTCGTGTAAGTGCATGTAAGCACTTTTAACAAACATAACATCCTGTAGTAATTAGCATGCAAGGCGCAGCATGGTGACAGAATTGGCCGGCTTCAATCAGCCTGAAGCCACTTTCAGCACACTGCATAGACACCTCCTGAGCTGCATTCTTCAATAAACGTCACAGGAGAAGATGATCACAACGCAAATTAAGTTACGTGCCAAGCTTAAAAGGCTTACATAAACATGTGATGGAAATATTGAACAATGGTGACTGTGGTGGAAAAGAAACAGGCTTCTGTATATAATCTGTCTTGATGAAACAAATTCAAATGAATGCAATTAGGTGATAAATCTATCTAGATGCAGGAATCAAGTTTTATTTATTTTTTTATCAGCGTTTATATCTGCTTTGTTCTCATGTTGTCGTTTTGGTCTCATCTCCTTCGTTCCGTGTGTGCACCTTCCCATGTACACACACACACACACACACACACACACACACACACAACGCCACTTCCCCCTGCCACTCACGAGAGATCATGTCTTCCTCCCTGTCGAGCGGTTTCAACTCGATATTTATATTTGAGGTCTGGTCCAACAGAATTGGTCATATGGACACCGAAACCCATTGTGTGGAGAAGGAAACCTTTCTATCAATACTCTTTTTATATCTCAACTCCTCAAATTGCGCAGAGCAGACACTACTACAACGGGAGTATCAATGAACATTGATTCTGGTAAGTTAATGCTCAGACAGAAGGGTGTGTTCAAAAACAATTAAACTGTTCTACCTTGTTAGCTAGCAAATAAATACAAGTTGGCTAAACTTGAAATATAAAGATTAGCTGGCTCCTCGCTAGCATGTGGGCTTGTGCTTGAGAGATTGTTTATGAGACCTGTGTTAATTAAGCAATACGGCACGAGGGGGTGTGGTATATTGGCCATATAACACAAACCCCCGAGGTGCCTTATTGCTATTATAAACTGGTTACCAACGTAATTAGAACAGTAAAAAGTAATTTGGGTCATACCCGTGGTATACGGTCTGATATACCATGGCTTTCAGCCAATCAGCATTCATGGCTCGAACAACCCCGTTAAAATATTTATATAATGCCACTACAAGAAGTTAGTCATTATTAGTGACTGTGCATTATGCATGGTTCTGGTTAAACTTGTAACAAAAAGGTATTTTCAAAGACAGACTTGAAAGACCGATCAGTGATTATCAAACAAAAAGCAGGTTAAACTATTTTGATGAAATAATGACATTATTAGTGGGTCTTATGGTTGAGGAAGTCATATTTAGCCGAGGTATAATTTTACAAGCCCTGAATTCATTAGATTATTGTTGACTGTTTGAAATGCAGTGTACTTGACCTTTAACAACCTTCTTAGATATATATTGTGAATCACCCATAAGTTTGTAAAAACTCGATATATGATTTTAAGGCCATATCGCCCAGTCCTATGAGAAACACACGGTGCAGTGAGAATGAAACAAACCCAAAGTGAAAAGCTGGCATACAGTAAGTAGCCCAAACAACAAGCACTGCAGGAACCAAGGGCATGTGGGCTATAGAGCGGGGGGCCAGGAGGGAAATGACAGACTGCTGTTCAACTCCATTAGCTGCTATGTGAGAGGGGTGCATCTAGCAGCACACGACCTGTGAAGAATCTTAGATCTCGCTTTATCTTGGAATGGGATTGCCACATTAATTCTTGGGAACTGTAATCTCTCAAGCAAATCAAATTACTCTCATTAACCGCAGAAGAAAACTGCCTCTGTAATAAGTACGTATGAAAAAGTATTTATTACCAATAATCACCTCTTTAACATGAGCCAGTTTACAACGGCTTTTATTTTTGCTGATTACGTTTAAAAATGAGAAACAGGAAGGCCGTTTGTGCGAACACACACACACACACACACACACACACACACACACACACACACACACACACACACACACACAAAGTGTCTGTGATACAGTGATTAAAGGGGAGGGTATAGAGATACAGTGCTTTAGGGGCCTTTGAGAGGACATGCCTTACCTAGTCATAAAAGCACACCTCGGTCTTTAGGCCAGTGCCAGAATCCCACTCAATGGGTTCGCTTGGAGGTGAATCACTAGAGAATTTACATGTAAAGCAGCCCGTGTCATCAGCCAAGCAGTGCCTGCACACAAAGCTGTCCATGGCAACTCAGTACACAGTCACTGACCGCTACATATTTGAGAATGTTTGTGCGGATCACTGCCAGACTCAGTGCAGACACTAGCATAACAATGCTATTTCTGAATCATAGACAGCTGCTGACATTGTTTCAGCTCAACTCATTTACATAATTTTGGTCGTCTGAAAGCCCAGTGCGAATAACAGAGTCAAAAAATACATTTGCATTATGCATTTCTGCAAATAGAGAAAAACAAACGGATACTTGTATACTTTATCACTACGCAGGGAGTGAACTCTTTGCTCTCATTCCAGGATACGACATCATTACTTCAAGTAAATGTTGCCAAGTATAATTGCTCTGCTCGTAAACATAGCAGACACAGATATCTTCTCTATTTGAAGATCTGAAGTTTTTCCCCCAGAAAATTGTCAATTAATTACATGAAAAAAAGGTAAGAAAAAGTAAGAAAATACATAAAAATGATAAATATGAATTTCCTCCATGAAATCAATTATAATTTGAGGTCAGCGGTTAATTCATTTACAGGCTTAGCATAATTACCTGTTTTATCCTCATTTACATTTTAGTCATTTCGCAGACGCTCTTATCCAGAGTGACTTACAGGAGCAATTAGGATTAAGTGCCTTGCTTAAGGGCACATCGACAGATTTCTCACCTACTCTGCTCAGCGATTCGAACCAGCGACCTTTTGGTTACTGGCTCAACGGTCTTAACCACTAGGCTACCTGCTGCCCTGGGACACTGCTATCCCTGCTATTCAAGTAACACACTCCAGTGATTATTAAAATTCAACATCTATTCCAGGGAGAACGTGTCTTTCAAAATACAATGCAGAAATATGGAATACACCAAAGCAAAACCCTGTAGTATGCCATGAAGAATTATCAAATCAAATTCTTATTAGTCACATGCTCCGAATACAACACCTTACAGTGGAATGCTTACTTACGAGCCTCTAACCAACAGTGCAGTTAAAAAAAAGTACGGATAAGAGATAAAAGTAACAAGTAATTAAAGAGCAGCAGTAAAAAAAAAAACAATATATACAGGGGGGTGCAGGTACAGAGTCAATGTGCGGGGGCAATGCAAATAGTCTGGGTAGCCATTTGACTAGATGTTCAAGAGTCTTATGGCTTGGGGGTAGAAGCTGGTTAGAAGCCTCTTGGACCTAGACTTGGTGCTCCGGTACTGGTTGCCATGCGGTAGCAGAGAGACCAGTAAATGACTTGGGTGGCTGGAGTCTTTGACAATTTTTAGGGCCTTTCTCTGACACTGCCTGGTATAGAGGTCCTGGAAGGCAGGAAGCTTGGCCCCAGTGATGTACTGGGGCCGTTCGCACTACCCTCTGTAGCGCCTTGCGGTCAGAGGCCGAGCAGTTGCCATTACCAGGCAGTGATGCTCTCGATGGTGCAGCTGTAGAACCTTTTGAGGATCTGAGGACCCATGCCAAATCTTTTCAGTCTCCTGAGGCGGAATAGGTTTTGTCGTGCCCGCTTCACAACGGTCTTGGTGTGCTTGGACCATGTTAGTTTGTTGGTGATGTGGACACCAAGGAACTTGGAAGCTCTCAACCGGCTCCACTGCAGCCCCGTTGATGAGAATGGGGGCGTGCTTGGTCCTCCTTTTCCTGTAGTCCACAATCATCTCCTTTGTCTTGGATCACGTTGAGGGAGAGGTTGTTGTCCTGGCACCACACGGCCAGGTCTCTGACCTCCTCCCTATAGGCCGTCTCATTGTTGTCGGTGATCAGGCCTACCACTGATGTGTCATCTGCAAATTTAATGATGGTGTTGGAGTCATGCCTGGCTGTGCAGTCATGAGTGAACAGGGAGTACAGGAGGGGGCTGAGCACACACCCCTGAGGGGCCCCTGTGTTGAGGATCAGCGTGACGGATGTGTTGTTACCGACCCGCACCACCTGGGGGCGGCCCGTCAGGAAGTCCAGGATTCAAGTTGCAGAGGGAGGTGTTTAGTCCTTGGCTTATTGATGAGCTTTGAGGGCACTATGGTGTTGAATACTGAGCTGTAGTCAATGAATAGCATTCTCACATAGGTGTTCCTTCTGTCCAGGTGGGAAAGGGCAGTGTGGAGTGCAATAGAGATTGCATCATCTGTGGATCTGTTGGGGCGGTATGCAAATTGGAGTGGGTCTAGTGTTTCTGGGATGATGAAGTGAGCCATGACCAGCCTTTTAAAGCACTTTATGGCTACAGACATGAAGGCAGGTCACCTTAGTGTTCGTGGGCACAGGCACTATGGTGGTCTGCTTAAAACATGTTGGTATTACAGACTCGGACAGGGAAGACACTTGCTAGTTGGTCAAACGCATGCTCGGAGTACACGTCCTGGTAATCCGTCTGGCCCTGCGGCCTTGTGAATGTTGACCTGTCTAAAGATCTTCCTCACATAGGCTACGGAGAGCATGATCACACAGTCTTCCGGTACAGCTGGTGCTCTCATGCACGTTTCAGTGTTATCTTCGTCGAAGCGACCGTGGAAGTAGTTCAATTCATCTGGTAGGCTCGTGTCATTGGCAGCTCTCGGCTGTGCTTCCCTTTGTAGTCTGTAATGGTTGGCTAGCCCTGCCACATCATCTGACGAGCGTCAGAGCTGTTGTAGTACAAGACCATGGTGCTTGCCTACGGAGCTGTGAGGGGAACGGCACCTCAGTACCTCCAGGCTCTGATCAGGCCCTACACCCAAACAAGGGCACTGCGTTCATCCACCTCTGGCCTGCTCGCCTCCCTACCACTGAGGAAGTACAGTTCCCGCTCAGCCCAGTCAAAACTGTTCGCTGCTCTGGCCCCCAATGGTGGAACAAACTCCCTCACGACGCCAGGACAGCGGAGTCAATCACCACCTTCCGGAGACACCTGAAACCCCACCTCTTTAAGGAATACCTAGGATAGGATAAGTAATCCTTCTCACCCCCCCCCCCTTTAAGATTTAGATGCACTATTGTAAAGTGACTGTTCTACTGGATGTCATAAGGTGAATGCACCAATTTGTAAGTCGCTCTGTATAAGAGCGTCTGCTAAATGACTTAAATGTAAATGTAAATGTAGTACGACTCGATCGAAGTTCTGTATTTCCGCTTTGCCTGTTTGATGGTTCGTCGGAGGGCATAGCGGGATTTCTTATAAGCTTCCGGGTCAGAGTCCCGTTCCTTGAAAGCGGCAGCTCTAGCCTTTAGCTCAGTGCTGCCTGTAATCCATGTCTTCTGGTTGAGGTATGTACGTACGGTCACTGTGGGGATGACGTCATCGATGCACTTATTGATGAAGCCATGTTAGCACCTATCACTAGAACGTAATGTAATATCAAACTATTCCTCCAGATACGAGAGTATCTATACAGCACACATGCTCTACAAAAGCCCAGATTGAATTCTGTATGAAAACTGTATGTCAATAATTTAGTTTAGCTAGTGCATCAGTATCCCAGTGCAGCTAGCAGTGACTGGAGTTTGGCAGCAGGACAAAGTAAGGCAGAGGTGCCCCATGGCTACAGCTCTCCTAAAACTTCTCAACCTGCCCATCAAAGAGGACCCACCCCCCGCCCGTCTGCCTGTGCATGGCGTCGCCTGTGATTCATGCTGGGCAGGTGAGACAGAAAGCAGGGGGGGGGGACTCAGGTATTTACAGTAGCAGGACTGGAGGGGATGTGGTGAGATAGTGAGGAGTGGCACACAAACTTGTGATCTGTGACTGTGCATCATAGCAAAAGAAATAACCTATTCTGCAAGGGTGTTCGTTATATAAATGATACTGCTTTACACATAAACATTGTCAAATTGGCACCCTCAAAAGGTGTTTAAATATGAATAGGTGGGGTCATTTATTGTGTTTTAACACACGAGTTCCACCCCAGTGAGATACACTGCAGAATATTGCATAAACACTTTGTAAACATGCAGCTGTTAAGATAATTATTTTGATTGCGAGACTCTCAAGGCTTTCTTCACCTCCTCAACATCTGTTTGAAATATGGGGCAAAACCGGCATTCTGGCTAGAGCTCAGGTGGTTTAAATAGAACACACACACTTCTGTGTATAAACATACATTTTTCCCCTCTAGCTCGGTGGCGAGTCAGCGAAAAGGCAGAAGCTGCAGCTCCCCACAGTACAGTCCACCTGCCAGGAAGAGATCCTTTTCTGTTCTCTCCTCCAGCCAGACCTGTCCCAGAGAGATGCCGGAAGACTGGGAGAGAAGCAAAGACATGCTGTTGTTGGATTCTCGATCATGTACTGCACAGAGCAGAGGGCAAGGGACAGTAGGCCCTTTATCTATGGGATATACCAACGTAGAGCTAGGAAAGACATTATATAGAACCGCGAGATGCTGTCTCATGTTATACTGCACCAGTGCTTCATGGATGGATCTACGTAACAAATACTGTAGATGAAAGTAACAAACAAATAAGACATTTGGTAGAATAAGCTAGCTAATATGCAAGCACTGTAGGTTATTCCACTACAGGTAGTGTTGGCTCTGTAGCAGTGACCCAGGCTGTTGGAGAGAGCAGAGGGAAGGGAAGGTGTGGGATAACCCAGCAGCCAGGCAGGCACACTCCTCACCACCTAATCCAACTGGCTGTTTCTCAATTTCACACATCACTCTTTGACACTTTTACATTTGAAACACAGCCCTCTCATGACTAAAATATTTCTCTCCATTCTCTCGCTCCCTCTCTCACTCTATGGCGAGGGAGGTAATGAGAGATGGGTGTCCATTTCCCAGTCTCTTTTCTTTCCTCACCAAATCAACCGCAAATAACCCACAGGCCTTTGAACCCCATCTTGATTTTGCTCTTTAGATAAGGACAATACTTATTGTGTTCGTTGCGCTTGAGAGCGACGACGGGGAGTACAAAGTCACTCCAAGATATAGACAAATACAGCACAAAATAGACAGGTTCATCTGCCTGAACTCAAAGGACAATTTCAAGTGAACTCATGGAGATGAGCAAATATGGTGATACTGCAGCACCAGCTCGGGACCTCTCATCAAATGGAGGGGAAAAAAACAAATGTTGTAACTTTATTCAAAATCCCCTCATACTGGTTCAGTATGTGTGCATGTTAAATATGTGTTGAAGTTCCTATGTATACCATAACCCTGGTATGAAAGGGTAAAGCAGGAAATGGACTAAACAAACATAGCTGGTGGAGATCACATAGACCCTCCCCTGACGCAATAGAACCCCTCAATGAATTCCCAACATGCATCAGTGTGCTGTAGCCCCGGTGATGCCCTCGGTTGTGATTGTGCAGGGGGAGGCTGAGGAGTACAGAGTATTTACTGATGCGGTTATCTTGTCCTGTGACAGGCAGAATCAATCAATCACCACACCGTGGCTGGGCTCCGCCGCGCATTCCAGGCACAGCCCCTCGCTTCTGGGGGAGGAGATGGCAGTGTTAGCCAAGCCAAATTTGATCAACCAATGCAGTTCCCCTGTGCCACAGCTATCTGGGATGAAGATGCTATTATCTGGACGTGAGCAAAGTGATGAAGACAGCAGAGAGAGTCCAGGTGGATCTTAGCTTCCTCTTAAAGGCACAGCGCCTCTTTTCTGGGAGCAAGGCGAATACATGACACTGTGTGACACCGCTGTTGCCTCTCTTGTACAGATCAAGGCGACAAGCATTTCTACGCTGAAGACAAGTTTGAACGAATTATCAGAACGTGTATTTTAAAAAATCTAACTTGTCCGTCTACCACAATTACATACCAATTAAAGACACAATCCTGGGAGGTACTCCTCAAACTGACATTTCACATCAATCAATCAAATGTATTTTATAAAGCCCTTTTTACATCTGCGGTTGTCACAAAGTGCTTATACAGAAACCCAGCCTAAAACCCCAAAGAGCAAGCAATGCAGATGTAGATGTAATTCCTTAAACAGATTTAATGACATGCATGAATGCTTTTATGGAGGTTACTACGTTTGCATTAAGCAATGAGGAAAAATGAGTATAGTGTTTAGACTGCAGATAAGGGCTGGTAATTCAGAGCTCTATATTTATGCTTCATATTTATCCAATTCAAAACTTTATTTTGCATGTTAATGTTTAATAAGGGACCTTTGCTATCCATGGGCACAATTATTAAATATCCGCTGAGATATGTTTTTTTTAATAAATCATACTCTCAATTTTGTACTTATCTGATACAGTGCCTTGCAAAAGTATTCGGCCCCCTTGAACTTTGCGACCTTTTGCCACACTTCAGGCTTCAAACATAAAGATATAAAACTGTATTTTTTTGTGAAGAATTTTTTGAAATATCCAATAAATGTCGTTCCACTTCATGATTGTGTCCCACTTGTTGTTGATTCTTCACAAAAAAAACACAGTTTTATATCGGCAGCTTCTTGTTATTGTTGCCAGCCATCTCGCCATCAGAATCACAAAAACACATGGACTTCTGCCCCATTGAAGCGTGCGCAAAGTTTTCGTCAAGTTGTCAGCTAACCCGTCTATAGGAAATGGCTTTAAGACCTGTGCCTTTTAGCCAGTCATATCCTCAATAACAGACATAATCCTATGGTTGCCAGGGAATGTTGCTTATGGAGAAACGACAATTGCATCAATATAGTAATTAACAGATTGTTTATAACGTGATATGCCATAATGTCACAACACGGATTAGCCTGTTACAAGCGGAAATGATTACACAAATGTTTATCTGAGGCCCAACAAAAAGAACATTGACTGCTTGCATAATTATGAAGAATATTACACAAGTGGAGTAGTGGGGATTGTTATTATGGGAGGAAGTTGTGTCAATAAGTGCAGACATTAGGGAAATGACTCTGCCTCTCACACACACACACATTAACACACTTCCAGAAGTATCAGTCACAGCAATGTGTTTGCATATGAACACTGGCAACACCTGCACACACACAATTGCATAAAACAAGATAGCTTATGCATTGTAAATGTCCACACAACTACATTATACAGACAAAGGCCCTTTAGGTTTTATAAGCCAGTTTAACGTTTATGTGAAATACAAATCATGATTTACATTTTTTTTTAACAAAAAAAATAACAGCATAAAATTGCTGTGTCGTGAATATTGACAGAGCAATCTATTCCACCTTCTATTAATGTTCTAGCCACTAGTGTGACAAATGTAGATGTTGAGAAGATACAGTACCAGTCAAACGTCTAATAAATATTTATGTAAATATACAGTACCAGTCAAAAGTCTAATAAATATATATGTACAGCACCAGTCAAAAGTCTAATAAATACATAAATATATATATATACACTACCAGTCAAAAGTTTGGACACACCTACTCATTCAATTATTTTTCTTTATTTTTACTAATTTCTACATTGTAGAATAATAGTGAAGAATATCATTTGTTTAACAATTTTTTTGGTTACTACATGTGTGTTTTATTTTATTTATTTATTTTACCTTTATTTAACTCGGCAAGTCAGTTAAGAACAAATTCTTATTTTCAATGACGGCCTAGGAACAGTGGGTTAACTGCCTGTTCAGGGGCAGAACGACAGATTTGTACCTTGTCAGCTCGGGGGTTTGAACTTGCAACCTTCCGGTTACTAGTCCAATGCTCTAACTAGGCTACCCTGCCGTGTGTGTGTCTATATGTGTTATTTCATAGTTTTGATGTGTTATTTCATAGTTGATGTCTTCACTATTATTCTACAGTGTAGAAAATAGTAAAAATAAAGAAAAACCCTGGAATGAGTAGGTGTGTCCAAACTTTTTACTGGATGTATGTATGTACAGTGGGGCAAAAAAAGTATTTAGTCAGCCACCAATTGTGCAAGTTCTCCCACTTAAAAGGATGAGAGAGGCCTGTAATTTTCATCATAGGTACACTTCAACTATGACAGACAAAATTAGAAGAAGAAAATCCAGAAAATCACATTGTAGGATTTTTTATTAATTTATTGCAAATTATAGTGGAAAATAAGTATTTGGTCACCTATATACAAGCAAGATTTCTGGCTCTCACAGAACTGTACCTTGTTCTTTAAGAGGCTCCTCTTTCCTCCACTCGTTACCTGTATTAATGGCACCTGTTTGAACTTGTTATCAGTATAAAAGACACCTGTCCACAACAGCCACACTCCAAACTCCACTATGGTCAAGAACAAAGAGCTGTCAAATTGTAGACCTGCACCAGGCTGGGAAGACTGAATCTGCAATAGGTAAGCAGCTTGGTTTGAAGAAATCAACTGTGGGAGCAATTATTAGGAAATGGAAGACATACAAGACCACTGATAATCTCCCACTGATAATCTCCCTCGATCTGGGGCTCCACGCAAGATCTCACTCCGTGGGGCCAAAATGATCACAAGAACGGTGAGCAAAAATCCCAGAACCACATGGGGGGACCTAGTGAATGACCTGCAGAGAGCTGGGACCAAAGTAACAAAGCCTACCATTAGTAACACACTACGCCGCCAGGGACTCAAATCCTGCAGTGCCAGACGTGTCCCCCTGCTTAAGCCAGTACATGTCCAGGCCCGTCTGAAGTTTGCTAGAGAGCATTTGGATGATCCAGAAGAAGATTAGGAGAATGTCATGTGGTCAGATGAAAAGAAAATATAACTTTTTGGTAAAAACTCAACTTGTCGTGTTTGGAGGACAAAGAATGCTGAGTTGCATCCAAAGAACACCATACCTACTGTGAAGCATGGGGGTGGAAACATCATGCTTTGGGGCTGTTTTTCTGCAAAGGGACCAGGACGACTGATCCGGGTAAAGGAAAGAATGAATGGGGCCAAGTATTGTGAGATTTTGAGTGAAAACCTCCTTCCATCAGCAAGGGCATTGAAGATGAAACATGGCTGGGTCTTTCAGCATGACAATGATCCCAAACACACCGCCTGGGCAACGGAGTGGCTTCGTAAGAAGCATTTCAAGGTCCTGGAGTGGCCTAGCCAGTCTCCAGATCTCAACCCCATAGAACATCTTTGGAGGGAGTTGAAAGTCCATGTTGCCCGGCAACAGCCCCAAAACAGCACTGCTCTAGAGGAGATCTGCATGGAAAAATGGGCCAAAATACCAGCAACAGTGTGTGAAAACCTTGTGAAGACTTACAGAAAACGTTTGATCTCTGTCATTGCCAACAAAGGGTATTTAACAAAGTATTGAGATCAACTTTTGTTATTGACCAAATACTTATTTTCCACCATAATTTGCAAATAAATTAATTTAAAAAATCCTACAATGTGATTTTCTGGATTTTTCTTCTCATTTTGTTTTTCATAGTTGAAGTGTACCATAGATGAAAATTACAGGCCTCTCATCTTTTTAAGTGGGAGAACTTGCACAATTGGTGGCTGACTAAATACTTTTTTGCCCCACTGTATGTATGTATGTATGTATGTATGTATGTATGTATGTATGTATGTATGTATGTATGTATGTATGTATGTGTGTGTGTGTGTATTTATTTTAACTTTTGACTGGCACTGTACGTGTTGTGTGACTAGTGGGTGACAGTTAGTTTACCTGTAGCTGGATGGCAGCTGACAGCAGCCTCTCTCTCTGGAGCATGGTACTGATGGAGCCTGTCACTTCCCTACCGTATGAATCCCTCCCAGATGACTCCTGTTGGACATGGACATACCCCACTGCCGTTCCCATGCTCTCCCTTCACCCGAGCAGACAGACAGATGGACAGGTAGGGCCTGCTCTAAACAACTCTTTTAAACATTTGCCCAGAAGAAGCGCTCCCTTTTGTCCAGCCCCTGTATCCTAATGCATGTCAGCCAGCTCTAATCAAGCAGAAAATGGTCATAAATATTTCTTTCTGCTAGATTTCACATTCGCATTTCACACAGGGACATGATATTTTCCCCCTACCTCCGGGGAGCACCTAACGCAAAAACGAGTTTCTTATATTCAAGGCTCATGTTCCTTTAGTATAATGCAGAACATATTCCCAGTGCGGGAGAAAACGGGGAGAGAGGAGAGAGAGAGAGGGGAAAAAAAGGGGAGAAACAAGCATAAAGCCCTGTCTTATTTCCTGTGCCATTTACTGGCTAGTACTTTCACAGCCATCCCATTACATCATGTCAGAGATTGTAAACAACTAAATAACAACAGCGCAGTGGAGCCCACAGCTAGGAAGTAACACAACACAACATGCATCCCTGTGTTCCAGAGGGGCTCCCGCCCAGCATCCTCACAGTGGAGCCCACAGCTAGAAAGCAACACAACACGCATCCCTGTGTTCCAGAGGGGCTCCCGCCCGGCATCCTCACAGTGGAGAAAACATTTGTTTTTATTTGTCCATTTAAATAATATATCTTTTTTTTTTAAGAGAGAGAGAAAGAGCGAATGAGGATTTATACTGGTGGTGCTGTGGGTGACTATTTATGGCAGCCGTCATTCACAGGATGCTGGGGTGCCATCACTTTTCTTTATGATGAGACATCACATCGTAGACGCAACATATCATTCTCTAAATGGTATACAACCATTCAGCTGCACACGCAGGCCCCTCGCCATTTTTCTCTCAAATAGAGGCCACGTCACTCCCGAACGCATCGGAGGTCATTATTAAATCACTGATACATACGTCGATGGCAGACGAGACAAGTCAAACCATCCAATGTGCTCTGAAAGGAGGCAGAGTGAGGGTTCACACAGACGTATATTTACCTCTATAGGTAATCAATTGATTTTAGGAGTCAGTTATTTGTCATATTGTCATTTCATGATAGCAAGGGAAAATCATGTTGAATACAGACTTAATAATGTCTCATTGTCCATTCCACTACTCATAACCTGCCACCATACAAACCCTGAGAAACGTGGTCTCCCTACCACCACTAACAGCCTCTACGTTTATTGAGATCCTAACGTCCTGCGTGTAGAGACCAAGGTCAGTTCGCCATGTATCTCCATTACAGCACAGCATAGTGACTGTGCTGAATGAAGCCGACACACGTCTGTGCTGCTGATTGTTATGGCCCATCCTACGGAGGCCATTTCCCAGCTAGTGAGTGCAGCATAAGCATTAGGATCATAGCTAGCGATGCTGAGGAGACGGTCAGTGGTGTAACGGGTTAAAAATAAAAAAGAAGGATTTACCAAAGCATCTGCACTCCCAATGTTACTAACCAAGGAGGTTCAAAAGTCACACAAAAAAAGCTCACTGCTCTATTCTTCGACAGAGAGAACTGATGTGTAGAGCAGGGAAACAAGAAGGTGGGGGAGATAATAGAAAAATCTCTCTGGTTCTTTCTCAAGCACCTACATCACCATTTGGCAGCTAAACCGTTTAGAGGCATTCTGAGCCCTTTAACCCAATGAGTCCCACCATAACACCAGTGTGATTTGGACTTCTAACCCCTTTTAAACATGGTGTTTTTTCTATTTCTTCTGCAAACCAACCATTAGTCTGTGTGATTAACGGGAGCTGAGCTAGAGCGATGTTTGGGAAACAAGGGCGGATCCTGAAGGGGTCCGGGCCGTTTTTTATTTTTTTTTTACAAAAACTTCTGAAGAGTCAGAATGGTTTACATTTACATTTACATTTAAGTCATTTAGCAGACACTCTTATCCAGAGCGACTTACAAATTGGTGCATTCACCTTATGACATCCAGTGGAACAGCCACTTTACAATAGTGCATCTAAATCTTTTAAGGGGGGAGAAGGATTACTTTATCCTATCCTAGGTATTCCTTAAAGAGGTGGGGTTTCAGGTGTCTCCGGAAGGTGGTGATTGACTCCGCTGTCCTGGCGTCGTGAGGGAGTGTGTTCCACCATTGGGGAGCCAGAGCAGCGAACAGTTTTGACTGGGCTGAGCGGGAACTGTACTTCCTCAGTGGTAGGGAGGCGAGCAGGCCAGAGGTGGATGAACGCAGTGCCCTTGTTTGGGTGTAGGGCCTGATCAGAGCCTGGAGGTACTGAGGTGCCGTTCCCCTCACAGCTCCGTAGGCAAGCACCATGGTCTTGTAGCGGATGCGAGCTTCAACTGGAAGCCAGTGGTTTAATCTACAAACTACTAAAAGCTATCTATGAAAAGCTGAGACGCTCACGAAAACACACATGTAACATGTTTATGACGCTCACGAGCTACACAACAGCCATTAGAAGGTAAGCAGTTCTTCTACATAGAAGATCATAGGAAATCCCAGGACATAGTGTCTATAATACTGTAATAAGCTCACATAGTTGCAGACAGGTGTCCCGCTGACGAGGCGCCTAGCCCTTTAAACAGCTTGGAAAATTCCAGAAAATAATGTCATGGCTTTAGAAGCTTCAGATAGGCTAACTGACATCATTTGAGTCAATTGGAGGTGTACCTGTGGATATATTTCAAGGCCTACCTTGGTGCCTCTTTGCTTGACATCATGGGAAAATCAAAAGAAATCAACCAAGACCTCAGAAAAAAAATGGTACACCTCCATAAGTCTGGTTCATCCTTGGGAGCAATTTCCAAACGCCTGAAGGTACCACGTTCATCTGTACAAACAATAGTATGCAAGTATAAACACAATAAGACCATATCCACAGTAAAACGTGTCCTATATCGACATAACCTGAAAGGAAGAAACCACTGCTTCAAAACCACCATAAAAAAAAAGCCAAAATACTGTTTGCAACTGCACATGAGGACAAAGATCATACTTTTTGTAGAAATGTCCTCTGGTCTGATGAAACAAAAATGGAATTGTTTGGCCATAATGACCATCGTTATGTTTGGAGGAAAAAGGGGGAGGCAGCATCATGTTGTGGGGATGCTTTGCTGCAGGAGGGACTGGTGCACTTCACAAAATAGATGGCATCATGAGGGCGGAAAATTATGTGGATATATTGAAGCAACATCTCAAGACATCAGTCGCAAATGGGTCTTCCAAATGGACAATGACCCCAAGCATACTTCCAAAGTTGTTGCAAAATCGCTTAAGGACAACAAAGTCAAGGTATTGTAGTGTCCATCACAAAGCCCTGACCTCAATCCTATAGAAAATTTGTGGGCAGAACTGAAAAAGCGTGTGCGAGCAAGGAGGCCTACAAACCTGACTCAGTTACACCAGCTCTGTCAGGAGGAATGGGCCAAAATTCACCCAACTTATTGTGGGAAGCTTGTGGAAGGCTACCTGAAACGTTTGACCCAAGTTAAACAATTTAAAGGCAATGCTACCAAATACTAATTGAGTGTATGTAAACTTCTGACTTACTGGGAATGTGATGAAAGAAATAAAAGCTGAAATAAATCACTCTCTCTACTGTTATTCTGCCATCTCCCATTCTTAAAATAAAGTAGTGATCCTAACTGACCTAAAACAGGGAATTTTTACTAAGATGAAATGTCAGGAATTGTGAAAAACTGAGTTTAAATGTATTTGGCTAAGATGTATGAAAGCCTCCGACTTCAACTGTAAATGAAAATATTATTTTTGCTGGGGTCTCTGGACTGACAGGGTTAATGGCCCAATGTAGCCGTTTTCATTTCAATATCAAATCATTTCTGGGTAACAATTCAGCACCTTACTGTAATAGATTTCCATTAAAAAACTGCTTCTCAAGCAATCATTTTGCTAGGACTGTCTAGGAGTGATCCGAGTTGGGAAGGGAAAACTGAAAACTAGCTGTTATTGGCAGAGAGGTTTGGAACTCTCTTTGTTATTGGTATATTATCCAATTTAACGCATGGTGATGTCACCATGGAAAGCTGAACCTCCTGCCCATGCAAATCTGCTGATTAGAAGGTCCTGTGTAGATAGTTGCAATTTCCTGAAAATGCTATCAGGAAATAACACTGATTACATTGTTTCACACATTTACAGTGTTAGTTTCATCAGCTGTCGTACAATATGATACAAAACACACAAAAAAAAAAAAGAATTTTGACTGCACTGGGCCTTTAAGAAACAGGCGGCAGGCACATTCTTCACAAGGTGCTCTGGGGAGCAATATCACAGGCCTGCGTGCTAACAGACGCCTGGCAGGAGTAAACAGGCGTTTTGCTGCCATCACTTTGCTCCCCTCCAGTCTCCAGCTCTTCCCTCTCTGTCACCTGGGCCCTGCCTGCCCAGTCTCAGCACTGAGGTCTGACGGCGTGAATGAACATTGACGTCTGTTATCCACAGTGATGCGTGTAGATTATGAATAAGACATAAAAAGACAGTTTCACTACACCGCTTTTGCATTAGCAGGCTACTCTCTCGATTGGTAATGCCCTCCCCCACCCCCACCCCCATACACACATATACACCCTCTCTATCTGTGTACTATTGTGGCCTCTGGAGCCCCAATAAATGCCTTAATCTGAGGCGAATGAAGCTACAAGGATTAGGGTTTTATTGAAACAAATAAGTGTTTTATTGGGAGAAAGCCCCAGTTTCAATTTCAATACCTCGTTTAAACCTTATCTGCCAAATCCTTAGGGCCCATTCTATGTTAATTGGATCTACATTGCACTTGCATTGGGGGTGTTAACATGCACAGCCTATGAATATTAATTACCCAGAAGTTTTCTGTGGAGAAAATACTTTCCTGATACATATTAATTCTATGAAGTTTTTAAAGTAGAGCTCTCATTAAAAATGTATAAGCCCTGTGCTTAAATGTTTTCCCAAGACGACTTGTGTATCTTTAACTTGATCCCTAATAAATTGGGCCAAATTGGCCATCCTAAAAGACTAGTTTCTCCGAAAAAGGCATTATTATTCAACTCGATGTAAACATTCCATTCCACTGAATAACGGGTTTTGTTTAAACAGTGTTTTGACTATGGCTATTAAAACCTTTCATGTTAAGGCCTGTACTTTCCCAACCCAAGCCTCCCGAGTCCCTGTTAAAGCGGTTACTTGTTTACACCGCTAAACACACAATCTGCTCAACAATAACAGACCAATACCAGTGTGTGTGTGTGTGTGTGTGTGTGTGTGTGTGCCTGAGCACGTGTGTGTGTGTGTGTGTGTGTGTGTGTGTGTGTGTGTGTGTGTGTGTGTGTGTGTGTGTGTGTGTGTGCATATGCGTGTCTTGACTGTGAACGTGGGGGTTTGAGGGGTAGGTTTGTGGGTATGCGGGTATTATGCATTTAGTCAAAAACCCTCGCAACGGTTCAGCCCTTCCAATAAGCCATTGAAAACTGAACCGATACAGACGTGTTTCCCTGTCTGCCTCTCCACACCAGCTGCTCCAGACACCTGCTCAGAAGTTTAGAGTTCCCCTCTTCAGCACTAACACACAGACACGCCATCAAAGACCATCCGGGCGCCACACAATGAGAGCCACTTCACGCTTCCTAATGATACCAGCATACAGGCGCATCATTTACATAGGAAGCAGTGGCCACACTGACCCAACATAACACACTTATGAGGGCTTTCTTTAAAGAGGGGCGTGGAGGGGTGAAGGGGGAGGGGAGCACCGTTACATCATCCTGATAAATACGGGATGCACAACAATACACCTTCCACTCTACTACACTCCCTCCCCTACACACACACGCACACACCGCTAACTCCTCCTTTAATGTCTTTTTCCAGGCGCTGACTGTTTGACCTGAAATCCATTATCCCCCATGTTTCTTTTCATGTGGCCGGGGTGAGCTGCAGTACAGTAGTGAATGACTTACCTTGCAGCGCTGCTGTCTTGTTGGGGCATGGGGGAAGTGAAGAGGCTCTCTGATTACCTCATTGTGAAACAACTCCTCAGACCCCCCCGCCTGCCCACATGAAACAGGTCGGGGAGGGGGTGTAAACAGGATGTCAACCCATGGAACAGTCAACTATTTTAAACACGGGGGTATGACATGGTATGCACACATGCAACGTGTACTTCATCTCTTTCTGCTGCTGCTTGCCCGGCGGGCTGAAAGGACATGCTGGAGGTAGACTCAACAAAATGGATGAGTTCATGAGCTGGCCATTTTGGAATGTAGCCATAGGGAGAGGTTCTGCTATTGAGGTTACCTTCAAAACACATGAAGAACAAAACTAAACAAGACATGACAAAAGGCTTCAGAAGTCATACAATGCTAGACTAAACAGATCTCTCTTTCCCTGGGAGAGAAATATATTGCATGTAACAATTAACTTGACTCAAAAAGCAATATGGTTCAATTGCGGAAGGCTTAGGCCTCGACAAAAACAGTGATGAAGTTTTATTTTCTACAGGTAACTGACAAAATAAAGGAAACCCCAACACAAAGAGTTTTAATAGTATGTTGGGGCACCGCGAGCCAGAACAGCTTCAATGCACCTTGGCATAGATTCAACAAGTGTCTGGAACTCTATTGGAGAGATGCGACACCATTATTCCACGATACGTTTTTGCTGATGGAGGTGGAGAACACAGTCTCAGGCGCCGCTCCAGAATCTCCTCTAAGTGTTCAATTGGGTATACTTTGAATCGCTCATTTACTCAAGTGTTTCCATCATTTTGGCAGTTACCTGTACATACAAGCACAGTACTGTTCAATTTCCACCTCCATCAGTATGATTATTAATCAGATCACACGTCAATTGCCAAACCCACCAAAGAAATTCAGCCTGTAATAAAACTGTCATCCGCTCCACTATAAAGACAGATGTTGTGAGTTGTGTGATAACATAATTAAACTGTTCTGTGAGGGATTCCATAAAATTATTCAAATTGGAAGAGCACTATAATTTTACCAATAAAGCAATTTAGGGCAATATGTAGTGTCATAACACTGATGTTATCCGTTCCCCCAGATTTACAATAAGTTGCAGCCCCTACCGTCCCTAGCCCGATCTGACAGACACAAAGCAGTGTGTATCCTTTCAACATGATCCTCTCTGAGATGGGGAGTGTGTGTGTGTGTGTGTGTGCAGCAACCCTCAGCAAGGAAACACATTGAGGGAATAATGCGCCATAGCTCTTGGACACCAACCACACAGAGAAACCTGCCCTTTATCATACGCATTAGCTATGCAGCACTGAACAGATATACAGCTATGAGAAAACACAAAGATGCTCAATTCAAATGTGTGGTGATAAGGAGCGTTTTCTCCTTTCTTGTAATGTATTTCAACTGAGGAAGCTGCTTGTGGTTCTCTTCCACTGAACTCCACAGTCGAGTGCACACAATCAGCAGCCAACCATCCCAGCAGCGTGAGGGCTGCTTTGCGCTCTCCTTTGACCTGATGCTGTTAACCTCTCTCATCTAAGTAGTCTCCTACTGACCAGAACAGAGGCCTCAGCAGCCCTGGCCCTGCTGTACTGTACCTGTCTGTCCTACAGTAGTCTGGAAACGGGAGAAAGTCATTTGAGTCTGCTTATCGCTTAGCACTTCCTGCTCTGGTGTGTGCACCTCAATGCAGAGTTCAGCGACGCGACGGACGGACGGACGGACAGGCTGAGCTGAATGCATGTGTGCGCGCACATCTCGCTCGCTCTCTCTCTCTCTCTCTCTCTTCCACCATGTCCATAAGAGACCTTGTAAGGTTTGCATTATGCAAACAGCTAACCTGTGCCTGCTCAGCTCTTTCCGCTGTTACGTGTGAAGAGCCAGTGTCGTCTCTCCCTTTTGCACACGCAACGCTACAGTACGGATGGCCCTTCTCCGTCACAGAGGGAGAACAAACTCCCATCATGGTTTGCCGTATCTTGTGACTTGCAAAAAAAGCTTTAGGGCATTTGTCTGACAAAAAAAAGCCTGGATGGATGTTTCTGCAATAGAGGAAAAGCAATGCTTCATCCGACTGTTGTTCTTTTTCTGATAATATTGTTGGAATGTTTTTTTGTATCACTGAGGAACGATGATATTTAAGGAATCTCTCCAACTTGATTAAAAGGACACTTCTAAGAGACAGGATATTAATATTTAATAGTCCACAGTCATATCAGCTGAACCCAATTCCTAGCAGAATAATCAATTGTTTTGCTCAAACATGCAAGAGATTACTGCCTAAATGAACCATAAATCACTACCAACAGCAGTATATGTAGGAACTTGAATGTGCTGGATGGAGTCAACAGCAGCACAAAATACTGCAGTATCTAAAATGTTCAATCGCGTCATCGCTGTGACTGCCTGCCTGTTGATGTGGCTGGCTGCATCTGGTCTGTTCTATTATGTGACTTCTCCTTTGGCCATCAGAACTTCCTCATGCAAAATCAATAACAACAAAACAAACCCAAAAGCCACACATTTCTAGCTATTGCATAAACACAGCCCTTTTTACATATTTGTCTTCATAATTTCTATCATCATTCATTTCCTCATGAAAGGGACTTAGTGAAAACCACAACTTCTGCACAAGCAGCAAGAAAGTTTAGCGACAACATTTTTAAAAAAGTAGTCATATTCAAAAAGTATAGGGTGTAAACCTTTTGTTTGGTTGACTCAACATTACCCGACATTTATCTACCAAATGGGTACATTTTGGTTCAAACAGAAAATGTCCATACAGTGAATGGCTTTAGATGTTTGGGCTGATTTAAAATCTCTGAACCGACATCAACAAAGCAGAAACATCTGAATGATCCCCAGACTTTCGAACACAAAAGCAACAAATAAAAGTTGCACATGGCAAAAGCCTAGATGAAATTGCTAAAATATTAGCAAATAAACACTCAAGCTATTTCTCATAAAATAAAAAGAGAATAAAGATTTTGTTGTCCAAAAAATGCCAATAAGGGAGAACTACTTCAATTGTAGATTTAGATAAGCCATGCGAGCACCTTGCTGTTGAGGTATTCCAGCCCAATATTTGACTTACTAATAAAGATGTTTAAACCAAGCTTATGGTCCACTTCCCCCAAATCTGACTGGTCGACAAGATGAATTCCCCTGTCAGAATCAAGATGATCAAACAGATTACAATTATTTTATCCCCTATCTTTATTAATGAGCACTGTCTTTCATAGTTATGTTCCCTAATAAGAATAAATGATATGCCACCCCCAGGTTTGTTGTTCACCCTGACTCAGGGGATATATTCGCACTTTGAGTCAGAGAAAATTCTAGATTGATTTCTGCATCACCAAAAGGGAAATGGTGTCTTGGATGATTCCCAGAGAACAAAGACACAGAAGCCCACATGTCTGTCAGGTTATATTAGTGCAACCAGCAAAGAAAACGGAAACGACAGACTGCAAAATGCCACAAAAGTAAAAGTTATCAAGTAATTGAGCGAAGATCTTAATGCCCATGCGACAATTAACATGGTTCATGATGCATGAGTGAAAATCCTGGGTTAGCCTAATGGGAGAATAAAAAGACAGGCGCATTTCCCCCAGAATCCTCTACTGGTAAGTACCCTATCAAAGGAGAGCGTCAGGAGCGGAGAATGAGACATCTCGTCCTTCATCCCAAACCATGCACCATTTATCACACAGAACAATGAATCTATCCGCCTTCCTCTCTCCGTCCCCATCATCAACCGCATGGTACGCCACAGAAATTAACCATGGGCTTGGTTCAAAAGGACAAACAGAAAGAAAACATGTGCTATTCAAATGCACAGGAAAACAATTATACAGGATTAAATTCACGAGTAAAGTTGTTGATTCGAAATTGTTTTCCTAAATGACTGATCTGAGAGAATCATGATTCACTCCATATGACTTTAAAATAGAGACCAGTGCTGGATGGTTGGCTCTATTCTCGGGAGAAGGATTTTTTTCTCTCTCTCTCCTTGGTGTCAAGTGCGCATCCATGACATTTCCCTGCTCTCCCTCTCATCTGCCTCACATTCATCAAAGTTGTAACCCCTGTTGTCTTTGCAGAGCGAATCAGAATGCGCCCCTGGCAAAGAATGAAGGAAAAGTCAACAGGAATTAAGTTTCAGTGCAACTGTTTACTCAACTGTGGCTTGCAGTTATTGAAATTTTATCCACGGTTTTGTGTGACTACTGCAGTAATGAATTCAGTATGGCTGTGATTTTCTCACTGACGACATACTCGTTTTGAGCTGGAAAAAGAGAGGGAGACAGCTAGAGCAGCAGTGATGGAGGGTAGATAGGAGGGACAGACAGCTATGTGGAGTAGTGGGCCGTCAGGTCTAACACTGAGACACAAGTAGAGTACATCCTTTTACGTCTACTTGGGTTTTTCTATTACTGCTGCTGGAGCTGCTGGAAAGCATGCATTTGCAACTTTGCGGGTGTTAATGTTACTGGCTTGCAACAAATATGTAATGTTTGGCATATTACTTCAAATGTGCTGTACGTGTTCAGAGGCTAATTTTCATGATAAGTGCTTCAAATTAATAAGATTGTATTATTTTCTTTGAGACAAAATGCATGATTTAGCATGGGACCTTACAGTATACCGATGTTGATAGATATGCTGTGACAACAGACAGCAACAAAAGAGGCTGTACATCATGACTAAACTGCTCCTGACAACAAACCCAGTCATTCTGTGATGCCACAATAGCATGAGACACAGTGATCTTTTCAATGCTGTTTCCTTAAACACACTGTCGCGTGGCACACATAACACTGACACCAACAGAAAGACCTTGTCTGTTTGCCTCAAGTCTCAGATGGTGAAAATGTTTTGGGCTTTACTAATAATAAAGCTACCGCCATTCTTCGGGTCTCATTGGTCGGACACAGAGGAGTGTGGCATTAGTTGTGAGTGTGAGGCGTGTTTACAATGAGCCAAGGGAAAACCCGGTCAGCCCATTGGACAGCACAGCACTCAAACTGTCAGAGAATCGTGTGGCACCCATACACTTAAAATATGTTGACCTACCTTGATAAATATTTCACCAAAATGCAGATGCTGCATGCTACAATAAACATGTCCGCACCCAAACAACACAATCACTGAGCGAGGACTCAACCCGCCCTAAATCTAAAAAAGTAAAAAAATCTAAAACGCCCTCGAATATACATAAATGATTATAATAATGTGTTTATGCACTTTGGAACAGGATTAAATATTAACAAGCACTTTAGAGGTGGGCTAGGGACTGCTGTTCACATGGGTTCATAACGACAGGTGTGAAGAGAGGAACCTAGTTGACCTGGTGCTGCTGGAGATGGATCAGATCAGCTGCCGACGGGGTCGTCACGCTCCCGGGCCTCGCGTCCCTGGCTCCGCCCTCCACGCTCGCTGCTCCGTTCTGATTGGCCGGACCGTTGCTTGTCGCCTCTGTCCCAGATTCTTGCATCATGACTTCAAAACCTGAAGGAGCAGAGAGTAGGAGAAAAAGCTTCTAAAACAAGGTACAGTACAGGGGACAGAGTACGTTTCAACCCGGGCCACACTCTTCGTCCACGTTTATTACCGCTTTTACTACTGGTTCATGCATGTCTGTTTCTTGTTTGTTTGCTTGCACTGTATTCAGCGAAGCAAACACACACACACACACACACACACACACACACTCTCATAGACACTGGGTGTTGAACTAGTGTCTTGTTGTGTCTTTCCAGACCAGATACTTTACAAATGACAAGCCCATACTGGGTTGGAGGGAGGAGCATGGCTCAGGTTCTATTAGTGTTCTCCTTCACGGCTGTGTAGAAGGCAGGGGATCGAAACACACATCTTGGAAGAACCAAACCTCAGTAAGGCAAAGCAGAGGAGCCCAAGAAAACACTCACCCTCACAAACAAAACACTTTCTATGGAAATGGGTATATTTACTTGTATGGTCCCAGAAGAACCACTGCAGAATGGCTTTTTAATGGGAAACAGGGCCAACGGGTGGGCCTGCCTGCCAAAGGATCTCCGCGAGAAACATCCATTTTAAAACCGAGTGAAAACACTGAAAACCTACAGGGGTGCTCAATTAACACCAACATGAGTCTACCAAAAACATGTTCTGTTATTACTTCATTTTAAAGAAGAATATGCTGTATTACAAAGGGCTATACACTGAGTGTACAAAATGTTAAGAACAGCTTCCTAATATTGAGTACCATGCCCTCATTGCCCCTCCATTTTGTCCTCAGAAAAGCCTCAATTTGTTGGAGCATGGACTCTACAAGGTGTCGAAAGTTCTTTATGTTTTGTACACTCAGTGTATATGCTCTATAATTGCATATTTTTCAATCTTTTTCTAAATAAACTAGATGGTAAGTTAACAAAGTAAAATTGGGGACTTGATTTGGCTCTTTAAACTAATTTTTGTGGTAATGGAAGAAGTGTTATGATTTTAGATTCGAAAAACACAGAAGAAGTCAAAGATTTTCTACACAGTAAATGTTGGTCTAAGTTGTTGGGAAAGTGGTTAAAATGTCAGTTGTTTTTAAGGAATTCGGTATTTTGGCAATGAAGCTCTTTATCTACTTCCGTTTTAAGGAAGTTGCTAACTGGCGTTAGCGCAATAGCTAGCACAATACCTGGATGTCTATGGTAAGAGCTAGAAAGCATGCTAGCTGTTACCATAGAAGACCAGGCATTGTGCTAATGCTAGTTATCATTGGCTCGCGAAACTTCCTCTAATGTCCTTCATACTGGTCGCAGATACATAACAATGGTATCCACAAGTTCATCTGACTCAGGGGAAGCAGGTAAAGTGCTTCATTGCCAAAATCCCGAAGTATCCATATTTCAGATTTGAATAGAATGTATGTTTTTGTCTTTGTTTTTGGGAAAGTGGTCAGAGTAACTGATTTGTGTCAAAAGTCACAATAGGCCTTTTCACACTGCATTGTTCTTAGCCACAGGCTATCCTTAGCTCCAGGCTAGGCCATGATGCATTGGCAATTTTCTGGGACAGTATTGCTGAGCAATGTTGCCAGTAATGTTTGCTGCAACATTTTTCCATTGAAAATGATAAACTTTATATAATCTGGGGAATTTAGATTTGATCAGCAGCGCAACCTAGTGGGCAATTTATAGGAATCCTCCAATCAGAGTGCAGATATTGGTCATGTGATTAGTATGCCGTTCTAAATTAATTTGGGAAACATGTTGGCAAAAGAAAATCAACTCCCCTTTTGGAGTGAAATGTTGGCCATTCACGTCTCAAACGTGATCCATTTCAGGAAGCCAGGCGTATGTCGCACGTCACATTTCACAGGAGAGGAATTGGAACATTTTTTATTTGTTTATACAGTACCAGTCAAAAGTTGACACACCTACTCATTCAAGGGTTTTTCTTTATTTGTACTATTTTCTACATTGTAGAATAATAATACAAAGACATTAAAACTATGAAATAACACATATGGAATCACGTAGTAACCAAAAAAGTGTTAAACAAATCAAAATAGATTTTATATTGTAGAGTATTCACAGTAGCCACCCTTTGCCTTGATTACCTTTTACCTTGATGACAGCTTTGCACACTCTTGACATTCTCTCAACCAGCTTCATGTGGTAGCCACCTGGAATGCATTTCAATTAACTGGTGTGCCTTGTTAAAAGTTCATGTGTTTAATTTCTTTCCTTCTTAATGCATTAGAGCCAAGAACAGCTCAAATAAGCAAAGAGAAATGACAGCCCATCATTACTTTAAGACATGAAGGTCGGTCAGTCGCAAAAACCATCAAGCTCTATGATGAAACTGGCTCTCATGAGGACCACCACAGGAAAGGAAAACCCAGAGTTACATCATATTAGTTTAACAGTTTTTTGGGTTACTACATGATTCCATATTCAATCGGCCATCATTGTAACTGACTTGCCTAGTTAAAGAAAGGTTAAATAAAAAATAAATACAAAAATATGTCTTCACTATTATTCTACAATGTAGAAAATAGTAAAAAGAAAGAAAAACCCTGGAATGAGAAGGTGTGTCCAAACTTTTGACTGGTACAGTATATACAAATGTAAAGTTTTTGTGTAAAGTGCTAGGAAAGTGGTCAAAATGTCAGTTGTTAGTAAACAGTAAAAAAAATAAAAATAAAAAGATTGTGTTCATGTGAACACAACTGTATTATTAGATTGGTAGAATATATTGTTGTTCCAATAGATTGTTGTTCCAATTTCAGATTTGGCAGAGAAGTAGAGGAATATTTCTAAGATTTCTGATTTTTCTCATTATTTGGAGAGTGGTCAAAGTAGCTGTCAAAAGTGACATTGTTTTCAGTGAATAGAATAGAATGTTGGGAGTCATGTCACAATGCGACCTTTAGAATGCTGAGGAAATCCCATGAAAGTGGATGGAGGACATCAAGCTTAATAACAGTTTAAAACTATAAAAGATATCAAAAAGTTGTACACAAGCAACTTAATCCAGAACGGTATACACGTTTTAAAGTTTGAACTGCGTTTCTAGCTTAAACGGTGTAGCATGGGTAGCGTTCAAAATAATAAGAAGAAGCATGACGAAGATTTAAAGTGGGACGTTTGCTGCCACAAGTCCCATTAATAAACAGTTACTCAGCCGTACCTTTTGCATGAAAATTCTGGACACATCATTTTCTATTTTTCAAGTCCATACTGCTTCTGATTTTGGTGATACAAAACCCAGACAGACATCCCTTCACCGTTCAGCCCCAAGCTTATACCCCCACTCCCTCCCCTCTCTCCTGGGATGAGTATGAACCGAACGACACCGATGCTTATCTGGGGCTGTATTCCTGAAATCAGTGGTGAGATTTACATCTTTTGTGTTGGTCACAAACCTCACTGGTGCGGCGGCGGGCGACACGTCTAGTCGCCCAAATCCAGAGAAGTTAATGAAGCTGACCAAGTCAGGCAGGAGTAAATTAACTTGGCTGATTAATTATTTATATGAAGCAGAATAAATGCCCTTAAAACACTGGGCCTAATCATGAAAGGAGTTGAAAATGGGCATAAATGCAGATTTATAATGTTGCGTTTAAGGCGTGTAATAGGGAGGCCAGTATGTGTTAATGTGTACTCAACAGAGGGGCTGAGTCTCCTGAGATCCCCATCCAAACAAGAGACACAGCAGACCTAAGGCAGAGGGGCCACTGTCTGACAGACATCAAATGTCCACATCTATTATGAGTAAATCAAATAAGCAAGATCACACACAACAACAATAAATAATATTACAGACACTACTATTTTTTTGTGTTGAAATAAATAATAATTTCTGTATTATTATCAAGTAGCAAAATCAGTAGCTACCACTATAATAATCAACACCATAGTGCACTATAATTTTAGATGTCTCTGCTTTTCTTGCAGGCAGAACATCCCAGTGACTCATCAGACACTGTGGTCTGCATTGGTTCATTTGTCATGTCACACCACCCACTCATCTCATTCTGAGCCCCTGCCTCTCTGTCTGCAGTTTGGGCCGAGGCTATGGGCTGTGTTCTCTGGATTGGACGCTCTGGGCTGGGTCCTCAAGCCTCCAGCTCGGCCCACTCTCTCTCCAGACAGATGTTGACCCGGCTCACCCCTTCAGTCTGGCACAGCCTCACTCCATAATGGGATTTTCTAAACAAGGAGCGAGCAATAGGAATACTGTGGGATGGGAGGGAGCCGGCTACAACTACATCTGCAGGGCCTGGCTGCTCAGCTCAGCTCATACAAACTCCCCTCCCTTCTGAAACACCAATTAGAAACACACATTCTCAGGCCAAATGAAATGTGATTTGAAATAAACCACATGCTGACGTTATTCACCCCCACTTCTTTTTCAAATAAAATATGTTTTTCCACACATAGAAAAGAATTGACTGAGTGTTTTTTTTTCTCTCTCCAAAGCTACATAAAAGGCGGAAAGTAATGGCTATTATGCACGCACTGTCATTCCATGCAAAATTTTCATAATTATAACGGAAAGGCGTACATTTCCAAATGCATGGCATCTCCAAAAGTAATCAAGAGAATGAGCCGTGGGGCTATTTTAATGTATGCAAAACTAGTGACCCACAATAAAGGAGGGGAAGGCTACAATGAATGCAAAGTAATGCGCGCATGCTAGGAACCGGCACTGACGAGGGGCGGCTAAAATTAACACCCAATTAATTTTCGAATTGACAAACAAATGAAACCCATAAATCTACTTTCTCATTAATATTACCACAGAATAATTCAAAGCTACAATATTGCAAGCAAAAAAAAAGAAGGGTAAAAATGAAAATGGGAAATGTGCATTATCCATCATAAATATCAACCAGATAGGAAAGAGACTTATTGGAGAGTTGTCTGGTGACGACAATGTTAATCGGAGCAGCACTGAGGCAGATGCACAGAAGCTTCATGTAGACTAGCAGACACAGGCAACTAGTCTACCACATGACAGGGCCCTAGTTCATTTATTTTTTGTTTGCTCAGGGAATGGTCCAATCTGGGATGACAACTCAAATAGCTTGCTATTTTACTTAATCCATTTATACAATGATGCATATTCAAGGGTAATTATGGGTCAAGTGTCTCGCTAAGGGTACTGTACTTAGCAAGGCTGGAACACACACACACACACACACACACACACACACACACACACACACACACACACACACACACAGAGACAGAAATGAGGGGGCAGTTCATGAGAAACCGGCCTGCTTGTTTATGAGGCATGTCAGCCCTAAATATAACAACAAAAACAAAAAGCTCTAAATAACTGATATTCCAGGAGATTAGAATGAGGCAAACGGCGGTCCACAAAACAGACGCTTTGCTTCTCTGTTGATCATCAGATGTCTGTTCTTCTGGAGGGGGGTGGTGGGGGAATGTCTGGTTGCAAAACACAAGTGTTTGGAACCAACAGTGGATCATCAAAAAAGGTCAGAGTTTCTGTTTGTTGGTGTTTTGCTTTTGTTCCTCTAATATGGGGAGTACATTAAAAACACAGTCACATGCAACGCCCACCTGAACAGACAGGTTCAGAGCATGGCACAGCACCAAGGGCTAATCAAGCCTGTCAGTCTCGTATCGTATCCACTCACTGCTCCACGCCGAGCCTCAATCTAATTCAAACGCCTTTCCCTCGCCATGGCAGCCTGGAATTCAAGAGCTCGATTCAGTCAACAATCCAAGGTAGGGTCGGCCTGCGCAGCTGTGCCGTGACCTTTCCCCATGTTCTGTTTTTCTTTAATGCTCATGACAGAAAACCCTCCATGGCCACCTGCTCCGGCTTGCATAGATCTCACATAGCCCCTGTTTACACAAGCACACAACAAAAGCACAACATTCTTGGGGAAGAGATAAAGACAGACAAAGGAGAAGACAAAAGGGAGAGGTGCATTTCGATGCTGCCTGTTTAGGTTAGGCTTGGTTGCTAGACTAGACAACACAAACAGCTTGTACCAAGGTGGCGCGACACCATAATGCTTCCCCTGGATGGGTTTTCAAGGTTTTGAGAGTTTAGTGTTCAGTTTTATTTTGGCTCAATGTTATGAAGATAAGTCTGAAGACAAACATGAGAATAACAAAAAAATGCCAGTGCTGATAACCCTGTTTACAAATAGTTGAATGAACATGTGTTCAAAGATCCACGATCAGTCCTCTCATAGTACCCCAAAAAAACATTTAAAGAAAATAACCCCTATACTGGAGTGAGCAGAACAGACAGTCGGAATTGGACTGGGTCCCTGAACCTCCCTCGTTTTTACCTTAAACGTAGCCTAGGCCTCCGTAATCCAGAACCATGTGGATCACTCAGAAGTGTCTGCCACAATATCTGGGCTCGCTTGACACTCAATGAAGAATCCCTCGCCCTTCTCTTCTCTGAGAAGGAAAACTGACGGCACCGATGACATTCCGCCAACAGAGACTTTACAGTGAGACCAAACAAGCCTCTAATCTCATCAGCCACTTCAACCAAAAGTCGTAGATAAGAAAAGCATATCTCAAGACGACTGTTACAACATTGTAGGAACAGGGCTTCCCCTCTATCCCTCCACCCCTTTTTCACAGAGACACAACAGAAGCTTTTTAAAAGTTCCTTCCAGACCTTGTAGGGGATAACCAGCCACTCACACCAGCAAACAAAGCAGCTATTTGTTTAATAACTGATTGCTGCCATGGCTACAGTAAACAGGGGGAGCGGGGGGGGGTTTGTGTTTATGAACAAACATCTCTTTGCAGGACCAATTTAACATTAACCAGGTGGAATGATCAACAGATTTCATAGGTGACACTCAGGGCAGGCCTAATGTAAACAGGCTCTGGGAGGAGAAAGGGGGCAGGCTTAGAAAATCAAGGTCGATGCAAATGCAGAGCCAGCTAGAATAAATGGCTGGGGAAAACTCAAGACAAACAAACAGTCATTCTCCTGACATTTGAAGAAGCATTAAGGTGGTGTGTTACAGCTGCTGGCCTGGCGGCCACCATGAATGTGAACGAAGAGGGGGTGGACGGAGGTGAGGAGGGTGTTGTGGGCTGGTGAAGAGAGCCTCCTCTAGCCTCGATCAAACCTTAAGTGTGAATGTGTTTTGGTATACCAGAAGTACATTCATTTCAAATGGAACGCTGCGTTTGTCTTGCAGCATGCCATTGCAGAGGCAGTTGCAGTGCATTCTGTGTGGTGCATACTGTATGTTTGATAATTCCAACGTATGCATCCAAATGTCTGCGTAGACTTGATTTTTAAACGGAACCTTTATTTAACTAGACAAGTCAGTTAAGAACAAATTCTTATTTACAATGACAGCCTACCCCGGACGACGCTGGGCCAATTGTGCGCCGCCCCTATCGGATGGCCGGAGATGATGCAGCCTGGATTCGAACCAGGGACTGTAGTGATGCCTCTTGCACTGATACCACTGCGCCACTCGGGAGTTGATAGGAATAGTAACAATGGGTGACTGTTGAACTTTTGTTGCACACATATCCAGTACAAATGTTGGATTACATAATGAAAAACATTTGACTGTAGAATTTATTAGGTGGTATTGGTGCACAGCCTGGTCTCAGACTAGATGTAACATAGTAAACTTAAATCTGGGATATTCAAATTAGTATGATATGTTATTTTTGTTGAGTAACATATAACAAAATGAAAGTAGGGTATAACGCAATTGTCTAGTAACCTAAATATTGCAAGTTCGAATCTCATCACACACAAATTTAGCATTATAGCTAACTAACAACTTTTCAGCTACTTTCAACCTACTTAGCATGTTAGCTCACCCTTCCCCTACCCGTTAACCTAACTCCTAAACCTAACCTAACCTTAACCCAAACCTCTAACCCCTAGCCTAACTAACGTTAGCCAGCTAGCTAACATTGGCACCTAGCTAGAATTCGCAACATATCATAAACTTAGCAAATTCGTAACATATTCTATAAGTTTTTGCAAATTTGTAACACATAATACAAATTGTAATTCACTACATACAAAATGGGTGATGGACATCCGCAAACTAATACATACCATATGAAAGGTAACATATCATACTAAATGGAGTGTCAGATTTATTTAGAGAATAATACAAAATGCTCTGAGACGAAGCTGTCGGTCTGATCGAGGCATCAGGATTGAGGGAAAACACGGCAGTAGAGACACTTTTACTACAGACCCAACACAGAGTGTCTTCAACGACACCACAGCAAGAAACTTGTAAAACATGTTAAACATTTATCTGCTTTAATTATTCAGTAACTAGGGTTTGGAAACAACAAAGGATGTCTGAGGGCCCCAGAAGCTGTTCCTAATAACAACAGGACAAGTCGACGGAAAAACAAGCAATGTTGTTTTCATCCTACAAACAGAGAAATAATTAAACTGCAGGTGCCCCATAATTTACCCATATAATACTGGAATGAATACTGTGGTTATACAATGAATA
Organism: Oncorhynchus keta; assembly: GCF_023373465.1. Taxonomy (NCBI): domain Eukaryota; kingdom Metazoa; phylum Chordata; class Actinopteri; order Salmoniformes; family Salmonidae; genus Oncorhynchus; species Oncorhynchus keta. The sequence continues at coordinate 9,529,891 of NC_068441.1, read as the reverse complement.
CTGAATCTATTTCATTCAAATAAAATAATATTGGTTTGACTTTGAGTCAAACACACAGTGTGAGATCTGTGTTACGCCATTCACGTTAGAGCAAATAATAAACTATTCAGAAACAGGTAACGATTACAACAAGCACACAAGAGAAATTGGTGCGGGCAATTTCAAGCTGCACGTCACCTTGTTCATGAATGTTTCATGCATACAAGTTGCCATCTGCTCATGTGAATCCAGTCAGTGAGGCCTAGCTACCCCTGAGTGTTTAGTTTCCTGTCTCATCTCACCTCCCAAACAACCTTCATTCTCATTTCAGTTATGCCCCAAACCCATTTACCCCCATATAGTGAGGGCAAAGGGAAGAGCCCAAACACATATTTATGACACATTGTGAAGAATATAATGGGATCCTCAAGCGTAAAATTCTGATTCAAATGTATTACTACACTTTATACAGAGAAATGGGCTTGACATCCACTGATACTGAGGATGATGATTCATATGAATATGAACCTATTACCACACTACAAGCTCAGATAAATGAACAACAAGGATGGGAGCAGAAGGCACACTCTCCAGTAGGGAGGCTAAGTAGATACATCATTTCAGAAAATACACCAAACAGTTTGTCTCCTTGGCATGAAGCCTTCCCATATACACCAAAACGTACAGGCCTGCTGAGCAGAGACAATGACGGAATGTGCAAAAGTAAGGCAGGGCACGGTATTTTTAGTACACAACGGCCAATTGAGATTAAGTAAACAGAAACGACTTTCAAAACGGTAGTACATGAATGGAAAAGTACTGGTGTGATGTGAACTGCTTTTAGGAGTGGTTTACCACACATTCCTCAACGACTCTCCTTCATTTGACTTTGATAATCTCACTCACACGAGGCTCACACCGATTAACACGGCAGCGAGAGGACAGACATCGAGAGACGTGGGCCTCTTTCCTGACCAGACCTAATGCGTGGGAAAAGCAGGCCTCGCTGCCCTCAAGCTCATCTTACCAATTAGAACTGTCAAACACACACGCCGAAAGAAAAACACAGACTTCAATCTCTCCGCATCCTATGGGACCTGTAAAAACGCTTATTGTTTTAACATTACTTAAAAAGTGTGTCATATATTTTTAATCATTTTTACTAGAATTCATGCAAGGCCCATTCCCAAGGGGGTGGAAATGTGGACTTGCAAGGAGGAAATGTGTCAGATGCATTTTCCTAGGGAAAGGAAGTTTAACCTATGAACTTATCTAATTAATGCTCTGTTCCTAAACCATACGAGGGACATATTATTAGAAACACTGTCTTGGGGGGAGGTAAACTTACCCACTTGCTGATGTGCATTGACAACTCTGAGTCTTTGCAACTTTCTACAGTTATAACATTGTTGGAAAAGGTTCCTGGCAGCGTTAGGTACATACACTGTCTATTACCCCACTATTCAATAGCATCGTTATCGTCAACAGCAGTAAATACAAGAGTTCTGTCTCCCCCCTGCTACATTAGTCTTACCACATACACTGAGCTGTGTTCAATACTCAAACGGTGTAAAATGTGTCACTGCTGAGTACAGTGCAGTACAGGTGCTTATCTCCCAGTTCCTTTGTTTGGAGTTAGTTACACAGAGATAAAGTTCAGCTTTTGATTGCCAGCCACAATCATTAACCTTTATACACAAATAATGGCAAGGAAATGCAATGGGCAAACTTAATATTTAACTATTGCCCAACGTGTGTGAGGTATTCTAATAAACACATACCAGAATCAATACAATTCCATTCTGAAAGTGCTTGAGTTGGAGGATTATACAGAAAGTAATGTGTGGGACCAGTTTAATTGCAGCCGAGCGATCATTTAGGCCCAGAGTGCTAACCACAAGTTTAGACATAAAGAGAACATATTACAAATAATGAATCTCAATGGCCTCCAATGAGCCAAGATGCTGCTACTAAATTCTATGAGATAAGGATGTCATTCTACTCAAGTTCAAATCAATGCAATTGTGTGGAAAACTGCAGAAAAAGCAGTGTTATCTTGACAGTAACTAAACAACATCCACCTCAAGCACATTCGTTAATGGCTTCTTTCAACTGATTGGATAAGTAATGGGTGGCCATTAACCAATCAGGACAAAGGACCAAATACATGTTGGCACCCTATTCATTGGCTCTGGCATGGGAGTGGTCAGACTCCTGACCCCTCCCACTGCATCCTCAGGTGCTGTGTCTCCTAGACTTTACCGTGCTGGGTTGTGTCATTATTTTATAAGCTCTAGCTTTCCAGAGAGAGGACACGGTGGGTTAAAAAGGAGGGGTACGTGCCTTCCGTTAAGCAGTTAAATTGAAGGTAAAGGGCACCGGGCTAAATACTGAAAGACCTTGTATGAATCTCAGCGCTTTAATGGAATCAGTTTTTAACAACTCTTTTTGGTTAAATACAGCCCGATGTCAGGAGGATGCGTCCCACTCATAAAGCAGCGCAATGACAATGTACAGTGGCACTAATACAAGGACATAGTTCATGATGACATTTTCTGCAATTCCCAACTGATTAGGGTCATTATGTTGGAGGTCTGATTTATGCTGTCATTTCCTCTCGCCGATCCTGCATCAATGAATCTTAATGAATTGGTAAATAAGGGTGAAGATTACACTCTGTGACACCGCAACATTCTTCACCCTCAACGCCAGAGATTTATGTAGCCAATTAGAGACTAACAGAGAAAATTGGCTGGCAGAAAAATAATATTCTTTATGGTACAAAACGGAAAAGCATTCTTGCTGAAGGGCAATTCTATTGTCAGTGTTAACTCCATAAAATGCGTTCCCCCCGCCTTCAAAATACAAAGGAGATGCCGTGTTGGAGCTGGACGTGATGCTTTCAGGGAAAGACAAAAGGGTACGTTTTCGAATCGTAACGGAGGTTTGTGCAGCACGGGCGTTCATCTCTGAAAGGAGCCAAAAGACCTTGGCATTGGCAATCCCCTGGCTGAACTGTTTGATCAGCATAAATACACCTCTGTGTGACAAACATGTTTACCCTCACAGAGCAAACAATACACAATGAGAGACCATGAGCTACTGCTTCTCTAATGAAGGTACCAAACCGCTTTCAACAATGACCTATGTTGTGATTCTGTGAACACTCTTTCCATTGATCTCTTTAAGAATAATACGGTCGTTTCAGGTTATTTCCCTTCAGAGAAAGAATTGTGTGCCACTTGTTTGTGGACATGAACAACATGTATGCACACACCTGTCACCATTTTCCATGAATCCATTTTATCATTATCTAATGATAAAGGGTCATTTGGAGAAAAAAAAAAAAAAAACATGGACATAAAAATCATCTTTTCATTCATCTTCTTTCAAAGGAAGAATATCAAGATACAATCAACCCTTTGAAGAGATCTACTGTATGATCAACATGTAACTGGAAAGCCAACCAATACGACTGTAGGCTCAGCTGATTCTCGGGACATCATTATAGCTTTACAGTTTGTAACGCTTGTAATGTTTTTCGGGTGGGGGATGAAACATGCCAAAAACATGAACATGGGGTACAAGGGGCACAGATATACACTGCTCAAAAAAATAAAGGGAACACTAAAATAACACATCCTATATCTGAATGAATGAAATATTCTTGTTAAATACTTTTTTCTTTACATAGTTGAATGTGCTGACAACAAAATTTCACAAAAATGATAAATGGAAATCAAATTTATCAACCCATGGAGGTCTGGATTTGGAGTCACACTCAAAATTAAAGTGGAAACCACACTACAGGCTGATCCAACTTTGATGTAATGTCCTTAAAACAAGTCAAAATGACCTCCATGACCTCCCTACAACGCCTGGGCATGCTCCTGATGAGGTGGCGGATGGTCTCCTGAGGGATCTCCTCCCAGACCTGGACTAAAGCATCCGCCAACTCCTGGACAGTCTGTGGTGCAACGTGGCGTTGGTGGATGGAGCGAGACATGATGTACCAGATGTGCTCAATTGGATTCAGGTCTGGGGAACGGGCGGGCCAGTCCATAGCACCAATGCCTTCCTCTTGCAGGAACTGCTGACACACTCCAGCCACATGAGGTCTTGCATTGTCTTGCATTAGGAGGAACCCAGGGCCAACCGCACCAGCATATGGTCTCACAAGGGGTCTGAGGATCTCATCTCGGTACCTAATGGCAGTCAGGCTACCTCTGGCGAGCACATGGAGGGCTGTGCGGCCCCCAAAAGAAATGCCACCCCACACCATGACTGACCCACCGCCAAACCGGTCATGCTGGAGGATGTTGCAGGCAGCAGAACATTCTCCACGGCGTCTCCAGACTCTGTCACGTCTGTCACATGTGCTCAGTGTGAACCTGCTTTCATCTGTGAAGAGCACAGGGCGCCAGTGGCAAATTTGCCAATCTTGGTGTTTTCTGGCAAATGCCAAACGTCCTGCATGGTGTTGGGCTGTAAGCACAACCCCCACCTGTGGACGTCGGGCCCTCATACCACCCTCATGGAGTCTGTTTCTGACCGTTTGAGCAGACACATGCACATTTGTGGCCTGCTGGAGGTCATTTTGCAGGGCTCTGGCAGTGCTCCTCCTGCTCCTCCTTTATACAAAGGTGGAGGTAGCGGTCCTGCTGCTGGGTTGTTGCCCTCCTACGGCCTCCTCCACGTCTCCTGATGTACTGGCCTTTCTCCTGGTAGCGCCTCCATACTCTGGACACTACGCTGACAGACATCTCCAAACCTTCTTGCCACAGCTCGCATTGATGTGCCATCCTGGATGAGCTGCACTACCTGAGCCACTTGTGTGGGTTGTAGACTCCGTCTCATGCTACCACTAGAATGAAAGCACCGCCAGCATTCAAAAGTGACCAAAACATCAGCCAGGAAGCATAGGAACTGAGAAGCGGTCTGTGGTTACCACCTGCAGAACCACGCTAATTGCCTATAATTTCCACCTGTTGTCTATTCCATTTGCACAACAGCATGTGAAATTTATTGTCAATCAGTGTTGCTTCCTAAGTGGACAGTTTGATTTCACAGAAGTGTGATTGACTTGGAGTTACATTGTGTTTTTTAAGTGTTCCCTTTACTTTTTTGAGCAGTGTATTTGTGTATGACTATAAAGAGTAAAAAGTACCTTGTCTTATTAATACCAACTTCTTAAAGACACACAGTAATGAGTTCTGTTATGTGTTACATATTGTGACTAGATTTAGTGTGAGGAAGCTTCTCTCTCTCCCTCCACATCAAAAAGGCTGGCCTGCATATTAGGCACGGGGCTGAGAGATACTGCTGCTGCTATGTGAAAAGGAGTGGAAAATTAAACCTGAAGCAGTGCAGGAAAGGGCTTAATTTACTGGCATGAACAGTATGCAAATGAGATTACTCTCAGCTTAACTGCATCATTTATGTCCTTAATAACAGCATCATCATTACGGAGCTCAAATGAAATTACACCGTAATTAGCATATCAAAGTGATTGGTTAAAGTTTAAAACAAATACCCAATTTTGTTAATGAACAGCTGTAATCACCGTGTAGACTCTCAATGAAAACATCCAAAACAAATATGTGTTTTGGAGAAGATGAGGAAGATCCTTCCCAGGCGACAGGTCTGTGTGTCGGGCAGGGAGTGCAGGGGAGGGTGGGAGTGATGTGGAGGGGTGGCACTGGGAGTTCTTACCTGGTTGGCTCCACACTCAGGTTACATTTCCCAAACCCTGTGTGATCAAAGATGCAATTTCCCACACTTGCCACTTCAGGAGCTCATTAGTATTTTATTGATCACTCCACAGCTGATTCAGAGAATGGTCTTCACTATCACTGTGTGTGTGTGTGTGTGTGTGTGTGTGTGTGTGTGTGTGTGTGTGTGTGTGTGTGTGTGTGTGTGTTACACGCACGCACACAAGTTTAACCATTGTCTCTCCTGCTTTCCCTCTGATAAACATGGTGATATTAACACCTCAATCTCCCGGCCCAGCCCCCACTGAGTGACGCCTTGCACTTCCTCTGACAAATCATGCACATCTTATTTATGTGCCCATGTCTGGAGGCAAAAGGCAGTCTGCATGTCATATTTCTCCTGTTTGATCCAAAGATTTTATACTTTCACGTCCCCACATTATTGATTTAATTCAGAATTTATGACACACTACACGACTCGCAAAGTGAATTCCGATGCCTTAAGTTTCAAACATAAGTCAATCTCAGCTCTCTTTGCCAGTATTTCTTCCCTCTTTTGTCCCCTTTTGCCTTACTCCATCCATCCATCCAACAAAAGAAGTAGCTGGCTGGTGATGTACACTATCAGAAACTGATTCTTGAACATTTTAAGAAGTGGCATTTTATTTTATTCATTGAGGAATCCATTAAAGGCCTTGTTCCTTGAACGTATGTAAATGATGTGCCTTTCAAGGTACAGCTAGGGCAAATCCACTCCATCAGCTAATGACGCCGCTCATCACATGCAGAGAGGCTGGCTAATGAAGGCTCGGCGGCCGGGCCGGCCATTCCCTCGCCCAGCGTAAAGCCCTATGAAATGCTAATATCTCACTTCTAATTAAAGGATACTAAGTCCAAATGCACCTTCACAGTGGGTAGCCGGCAACATACATTTTATTTTTCAACACTACACTACACCCAAAGATGTGCCTGAGCAACATTCCATTAATTCATATTTAATACCCCAACTATTCCTCAGCTCAGCTCTCGCTCTCTCAGCAGCTTCCTATTGAGAGCAGGCACATCATTACGCTTTGTGGTACATTTTTTTTGCTTGTGCACTCACTGTAACACAAATACAAGTTAACACACACACACACATGCTGCCTTTTAGCACACATCAGGAGGGGAAAGGTCATTACGAGAAAAAAAATCTACCAGTATTGCCTCTCCACCTGTATACAATGTTTACACATCTTTGGCTGTAAATATGTTTACAACAAAACGTGCAGCCATTCTCAGAAACTGACCTTGAAGTCAGCAAACAACCTCCTCACAAAGTTCATTAGCATCAGATAGGGCAGGCTTTATTTCCCCCCACCAAATGTTTTTAGAAAACTAGAAATACAAATGTTTTATAAACAAACATTTTGAAAAAATATTGTTACGCAGAATACTTCAAATACCAAACTTAAAAACCAAAATGACATCAACAACGAAGTACATTTTTAACTAGGATTGAAATAATTAATAATAAACTACAACCTGATGGGGATTTGCCTGCTGGGGGGCAAAGGAGGCACTGCTAAAACCATTGACAACCTTTTGCCGTTTTGAAGCAATTGCTAAATAAATGTTAAATATTTGGTTGTAATATCATCCCCTCTTGAAGAGCATGTCAGATTCAATGCAAAACAATTGCACACATGTATCTCTATCATCAGAGTTATACAGCAAGTAACTGGGCGCTTTTCATGATCAGAAAACATCAATTGATCACGTCATTTCAGATACGTAGGGTAGCCTCACAATATCTCTGAATAGTGGCTACTATTAATTGGATATCTGAGTGTTATAAAATAAAAGTGAACGATACCAGACAAGTATGAGTGGTTTAGGTTCATTTCCCATCCTTTGTGGAATCTGCCATTCAAGCAGCAGAAGGACACATTTGTCGATGTAGCCTACGGTTAGCTGATCATGTATACGTTGCAAGCTACCGGGAGAGACTTTATATACAGTTGGCTAAACAGTGGTAAGTAGACCTAATGTACTTTTTTCTCTCCAACCAATGTCAGCTTACCTAGCGAAGTTAGCCAACGTTATCCCATTTTCAACGTTATCCCCTTTTCAACGTTATCCCCTTTTCAACGTTATCCCCTTTTCAACGTTATCCCCTTTTCAGCGTTATCCCCTTTTCAACGTTATCCCCTTTTCAACGTTATCCCCTTTTCAACGTTATCCCCTTTTCAACGTTATCCCTTTTCAACACTGTTTTTAAGAGTGTTTATCACGATCGCTGCTGACAGACATAATGGCTACATTGATTAATGGACCACATCAAATTGGCTAGCTACAGTAGCTAACAATCATGTCAATATAGCTAGATACAAACTTTCAGGGAGTTCACTTGGGTGGCTATATTTGCTTGCCATCTATAGCGGTGATGACAGTTGTCACACTGACTACTTCACCAGGACCGAGGCCTTGCCGATGTCAAGCTCTTTCCAAAAGCCTAATCTCTGATGAAGCAAGCCAAATGACACATTTTGTTTGCTTAGCAAGCAAGCTAGCTACATGCCAAATGGATAGGCCACCTGTCCTCACATATCTGAAAATACATGATCAATTGATGTTTACTGATCATGAAAAGCAAGCAGTTACATGCTGTATAACTGATGATAGAGCTAAATGTGGAATAATCTGAACCGTGTAGTTCAAGAGGTAAGATAATATTGAAACCAAATAGTCGTACATTTATTTAACAATCCCTTGAAAACGGCCAATGGTTTTAGCGGAGCTGGGGGTCTCCTTGGCCCCAGCAGTCAAATTAAAGGCTCTGCAACGTATTGTGACGTTTTATTGATAACAGCCTATTCACTGGGTATTACACATTCTATACCAAGCCTCTCCATACGGCTCTGATCTCCCACTGACCACAATACTGGACCAATCACTCACTAATTATTATTAACACTGAACTATCAAACATATTCACATGTAACCTTTATTTAACTAGGCAAGTCAGTTAAGAACAACTTCTTATTTACTAACTCTGCCTTGTTCAGGGGCAGAACAACAGATTTTTCCCTCGTCAGCCCAGGGATTCGATCCAGCAACCTTTTGGTTACTGGCCCAATGCTCTAACCACTAGGCTACCTGCCGCCTCGCTCACATGCTGTGAGGTAGAAACACAGCTACTTACCAGGACATTGATGGTACAACCCACTACCTTAATAATTGAGACCAGGTGGTTATGGTTTACATCTTGAAATAACATTGTTTCATTTCATTTAGAAAACTGTGTTTAAACACATGTGCAGACATAGCAACTTTCAAACAAGTTATGTAATGATTCTGAAATCTATTACTTTGCCTCTTACAAACGCCCCAAATTTAAAGACACATAAAAAATAAAAAAATGTTTAAATGACTTGCCATTTGAATTAAATGTATTTTAAAGGCTCACTCCACTTTGGTCGTCCTAAACATATGGAAGAAGCTACTAAAAAGAGAGAAATGCATTTAAAGGTCAATGTTAAGAATATATCACATAACATCTGTTTGATCCCGGCCCAAGTATTTTCACAAGGATTCTTACGCTCGATCCCTGTGTGAATCATGGACACTGACCTTCAACATTCCACATGTCCCATCTTCCCATTCATCCATGGGCACAGATCATGCTGGGCAAATATCATAAACGTGAGGATTTTAGGATTGAGGTGAGGCTGCCAACATCTTTAACCAACCAGGGAAAAGAAAGAAATGCTGAAATCATAGGCTAGTTTAACCTACCACCTAATCCACCAATGGAATATGGTGGAATATGGTAATACTACCTACAGGGTACAGGTCTGGGAAGACTGAGTAGAGCGATGTTACATATAAAATGAATGAAAGGATTCTCAATGTCCTCTCGGGGAGCTGAGCGACAGGTATCAGTCAAAGCCTATTGTGACAGAACCATTGACAGTTCGATACATTCAACACAGCTCACAGCCAAGACTATATATCTTCAGTCTATAGACGAGAAAAACACTATAAACAAGACTAAAGATTTGTTGTTGTACCTCAGGACTCAAACCATATGTGGACTGAGGGGGATCTCATCAGAGTAGAGAATAAGAAGGCCTCTGGTGTCAGTAAGATGCTGCCTCCAGCTCAAACACCTGGGCTGAGGGAGCAGATCAGATAGGGGCCGGGGGCCTGGGCAGGGCATGACCTGCAGCTGAACTGGCCTCTGCTCTGCGGCAGAGACAACAGCCACTCTAAACACATCAATCTTATTCCCCCTGATAAATAACTAAACAAGGCAAACAGAGATAGATCAGTCAACAGCTAACACAGAGACAGTGACAGAGATGGATAGAAAGATAGAGAGAGACAGAGAGAGAGACAGAGAGAGAGACACAGAGAGAGAGAGACACAGAGAGAGAGAGAGACACAGAGAGAGAGAGAGACAGAGAGAGAGAGAGAGAGACACAGAGAGAGAGACAGAGACACAGAGAGAGAGAGACAGAGAGAGAGAGAGAGAGAGAGAGAGAGAGAGAGAGAGAGAGAGAGAGAGACAGAGACACAGAGACACAGAGAGACAGAGAGAGAGAGACACAGAGAGAGAGAGAGAGACACAGAGAGAGAGAGACACAGAGAGAGAGAGACACAGAGAGAGAGAGACACAGAGAGAGAGAGACAGAGAGAGAGAGAGACAGAGAGAGAGAGAGACAGAGAGAGAGAGAGACAGAGAGAGAGAGAGACACAGAGAGACAGAGAGACACAGAGAGAGAGAGAGACACAGAGAGACAGAGAGACAGAGAGAGAGAGAGACACAGAGAGAGAGAGAGACACAGAGAGAGAGAGAGACACAGAGAGAGAGAGACACAGAGAGAGAGAGAGACACAGAGAGAGAGAGAGACACAGAGAGAGAGAGACACAGAGAGAGAGAGAGAGAGAGAGAGAGAGACACAGAGAGAGAGAGAGACACAGAGAGAGAGAGAGACACAGAGAGAGAGAGAGACACAGAGAGAGAGAGAGACACAGAGAGAGAGAGAGACACAGAGAGAGAGAGAGACACAGAGAGAGAGAGAGACACAGAGAGAGAGAGAGACACAGAGAGAGAGAGAGACACAGAGAGAGAGAGAGACACAGAGAGAGAGAGAGACACAGAGAGAGAGAGAGACACAGAGAGAGAGAGACAGAGAGACAGAGACAGAGAGACAGCAAGCACAAGAGAGAGTAGGGGAGGCAGGCTGGCGGGGATATAGTGAGAGGGCACAGCAACAGGTAACATGGGAGAGTGGATAAATATCACACAGCAGCCTGAGCCAAGCACCATGGAAGGTTGAGTATTGTAAGGCTGTGAAAGCTGGGCCTTTTTGCCGAGCTGTGACATTTGTTTCTTATTGTCTAAGTGGCAGTTAAAAGCGTCTCCCTGCGAGGGCCCCTCGGCTCTGTGCTGGGCTGCTTTAACAGGGAGGTAACCATATTAGGACGTGTACGGTAAAGTCAACAAAAACATAGTTGCAATGAGATGGAAATTTTTCAGCTAATGGTGTTTGTCAGTCCTGTTTTCAGGGCTCTGTACAGCCCTGTACTTTTTTCTCCGAGGCCAGGGAGACTTTGTCTATGAAAACAATGTAAGAGCCAAGACTGAAACCGGTGCAAAAGCCCAGTAAATAAATATTTGTTTAAAAATGCCTCTGACTTTCTTGTTGGATTGCATTAAATAAACTCCAATTTTGAATGAAAAAGCTTTCCACTCCCTCTCAAAAAAGTGTTCCGCTTCGATTGCGTCGTTTAACTGTCTAATTTTAATTCAACATTTTAAATATTTTAACATTCTAATTTATTTGCCAATCCAACAAGGGGAACAAGAGGAGAACTTAATTGGCAACGATGTATGACGTGAATTAGAGCAGTTTGGCAAACTTGCAGCTGAATAAACTAAAAAGGATATTATTTGATATGTTTGGGTCAGAGGGTTCCATTTCTCACTAATCTAAACAGCATGAGGAGCTATTTGAATGTAATATAACACTCATACTACTTTGTTTCAGTGGTCACTTGTTCTCCTCTCCTTTCACTCCCTGTCATGGTTCGGGTTATCTTCTCAAGGTTAAACAGAAGACATGGCTACATCCTCAATCCATTAATGGTTACCCACTGCTACCTCAACAGGGGCCAAGTTACTCTAGTGTTAAACTGTATAAATCTAACTCCCCTTAATACAACTCATTGGTTGTAACCAATACCCAAACCCAGCCAACCCAAGTCTTGCGTCTCAGACTCATGGGCCTTTCTAAGACATTGCGGCTGTTGAAAGAGTCTAGACAACCTAACAGTTCACAAAGCCCTAGCAACCAAAAGGTAACATCAAACTAGAACGCCATACATTGAGTGCCCGCCCCCCCCCCCCAAAAAAACGTATTCCATGTGTCAACTTTATTTGTTTAGTTATCTCTCCCTCCATACTCACGCTCTCTAGCAGCCTTCCCAGTCCTCTTAATCTCACACCGAAAATGCAAGCTGTTTATTTACATAACTCTAAAGCCATTCCATTAAGTAGCCACACCAGGTGCTTTATCCGTAAAAGGGATTTGTTTTCTCAAATAAATGGAGAGCCCGAAGGACTGCCAAAGTGATATTGACCATGAAGTGAATTCAGCAATGTCAAAAATGTCCAAATAAGAACCAAGATTATCAACTCAACATAGGCACTTTTTTGAAATTTTCTTCGCTACAAAGTTATTATTTTCTCTGCACTCCGTTCCCATAAAACTAAGCCTAATTGCAAAGCCCAGAAATAGCTCCCAAATAGCTCCCAAAATTCTCCATAGTATGCGTAGAACAAGTCAGAAAATATGAATTTTATATAACTGGGAAAAAGTAGCTGCTTTCAATCAGCCCTCTCAACGGCTGTATCTATATCAGAGGATACACCATTTCTTTAATATGGTAAAATCAATATGGGTGTTGCTGGCCTGGACCCTCTCAAAAAGTTAGAGGTAATAATTTGTCTGAACATTTAAGACTTAAAATCGATCAAACTGATTCATTCAATTTCACATTTTGAGGTGGAAGGAGCAAGTCTTTTGGAGATTTTACACTCACTTTTGTGATTTTCTTTTCGTTTCCCTGTAAAACTACTCATCTGCGGGTGGAATTTGCTTACTACTGTCGCCGCAGTCGATCTCACATGGAGACTCTGTCACGTTACACATCTGCACCTGATAGCAGCCTGACATCATAAAAGGTCTTCAATCTCCCAGAAAGAGACAATTTTATACATCAATATGTCCCAAACCACAAAAAGAAACAAGTATGTCTCTGTGCTGCTGATAGCAAAGTAGATTGAAACTAGCCAAACATTTCCCCCTAAAAAGGTATTTATTTTAAGTAGCTTCAAGATAACACATCTAAGATAACACGATCAGTACAATTCTTTCTACTTTACAAGAAGTACAAGTGCAGGAGACGCAAGAGAAAATAATATGGCTCTATTCACTATGACATGCTGTATTCTGAATACAGCATACATTTACCAGTGCAACCCGTTTAGCCGGACAAAAATGAGCTGGGATATCTCCCAGAGTCCATTCTGATAAGAGCTGCTGTGCTGTGACTGGGGATAGAGAGAAGACAGAGGGCAGGTGGGTGTTTAGTAGGCTCTGGGATATCCTGTCATCTAGATACACAGGTCAAAATAAAACCCAGTGTTGCTTTTTTATGTTGGTCTCCATTGTAATGTTTTTTCGACCCATCAATGACAACAATTCACTTTCATACAGCTAGACAGTCGACTAGAGAAGCCTCGCAGCTATTTTGCCTGTCGCCGTTTTTAACCACTGTACTGCAGCCACGCACTGAGAGAGTAGATTACAGTAGTTAGAGAGCATGAAAAACACAGTGACAAAACTGCTTGTGGCAGAAACGTTTAACTTTCTTGTTAGCAATCTCCCCCATGTGGCACTTTAGCAACAGCAAGTTGTTTATTATGTTCGGAGCAGGGCAAAAGCGATTAAAGGAACTCTTAAGAATCAAAGTGTTATAAATGCATGGAAACACAGCCAGCTGTAAATGCCACAGAATTAGAAGCTTGCCAACCCTATAATACATGGCAATTCTTTCAGCTTGATGCTGATATAAAGAAATTAAATGACTTTTTATACATACAGTGAAGAGAACTCCTACGTGAGCTGTCTTCTTCCCAACATGCAACATTCCACATGCAACCTTTCTTTGGTAGGACTCATGAATTGTCTTATTTTTGCCTTATAATGCTCCTATAAAAAGCAGCAGATTAGAAAAGTAACTTGATCTTCAGAAGCGTTCAAAACCACAGCAGCGTGGCGGGTAATGTAAGCAGCCAACTGTTTGTAATGACATGTTCTTCAAATGAGGCTCAAACAGAAACAAGAACATTTCAAAAAGGCATCGAAACAAAAACATACACAGATCTGAGGGAGAACTTCTACTTGTAATAGAGCATCGTCGTCTGTTGACTTCAGCACCACCAACACGTGGAAATAGGCAGAGAAACTAAGCCCCGCATGCTCTGAACCTGAACACCATTCAGCATAGTGATAACCGAACTATCTGGTCAAGAGTCATCATTACTGTTATCAACTCCTTTGTCAGACTGCTTTTGATTCCTAATCCTTAAACGAATAAAGAAATGACAAGCATGTGCAGACCTACATACATGAGCACTGACAAACACACACACACACACCGTTTCTCAATCCCAAAATAATAAGAGTATCTTTTCCGTTTTCAACTACATTGCACTTCAAAACGGCTTTAAAGACTGAAGCATGTTAATCCTATAAACTGCCACAAAGTCGCATTGGAAAGTTGTGTCAATAATTAGGCTGGTTTTGGCACATTAACATGAATTACTAAATAATTTGAAAGATTTCAGTCCTGATCTTACATCTGGAGAAAGCAGTTGTGCTGTGGGCCTGGAAAGGACCGGCTTCAGAACACTGAGCAGAGAATGCAGTCAAGATAAATACCCCCTTTGGTCCGAGGATCTCTTTCCAAATGGAGAAGTGATTGGCTGAACTCGATCAAATAGGGGTATATGGCTGTTTAGCACTCTGGGGTGATCGCAGAGGAGGCTGGTGGGAGGATATATAGGAGGACGGGCTCATTGCAATGGCTGGAGTGGAATCAATGGAGTCAAACATGTGGTTTCCAAATGTTTGATGTGTTTGATACTGTTGCATTAATTCAATCCCAGTCTTTCAGTGAGCCTGTCTTCCTATAGCTCCTCCCACCAGTCTCCTCTGGGAGGAGGCATGGCAAACACAACACTCACTTCCTCCTCTGATCGTGAGAAACGCACAACCTTATTTAAATACTAAAATTAAAGAGTTATGCCATGTGTATGGGGTCAATTTCATGCCTTTAGAATTGAATTCAAAGTCAAATAAATCGTAAATATGAAAAAGAAAGTTTCAAATGTAAAAATGATATTTTCGTGGAAACGTGAAATAATGGATGTTGAGATCAAACAAAATAATTGAAAGCATACATTTTTGAATTGTAAATATAAAGAATGATATCAAAAGCAAAAAAAAATTAAGTGTGAGCAAAACTTTTCCAAAAACCAACCCTATCGAATCCATTTAGCCTACGCTCTTGCCTGCAGTTAGTACATTTGGTTAGGTTACTCTGATCTTTGCTTTCGTCTTCTGTTTCTTTGCTTACGCTTTTGGCACCCAAAAAAATGTGAAGGTGGGGTTTAGAGGGAGGTGTAGATAATGCATCTCCATTGGTCCACCAGTTTTGGAGTGACGGTTCATCCTAACCCAATCACTGAGCAGGATAGACAGGGGAGGGTAGCTTTTTTTCTATTCCATTTCTACCCATTTAACTAATATGTTTACCTATCTAGTTGCATGGTTTGTCATGAAATGTATTAGATAGAGACGCTTCCAATATCTGTTCATTATTGACCCGTGACAATTCTGAGGTACGTTAGCTTAGTTGGCTGGCTGAATAGCCAAAAATAATGGAATGCAAGACTGCATGCCTGTAGCTAGTCGCTGCCAGCCGTAGTGAAAGGTTTTATCATATGTTTTATTATTAATTCAATGCTTAAGGCGTGAAATTGACTCTATACATGTGGAGTCCATCTGAACTTACCACAGGAACATATTCGATTGTTGGTGAACCTATTTCCCTTCCAAATAATTGTGTTGTCTCTCAATTTCCACAAATACAATAAGACTTCAAGCTGATTGTCACAACTTTACACACTGTGGGACTTACAGTTAAGACCACTGAATTCTATGTAGTGTTGGCCTATGGCGGTTAGCCACAACATAATATTATGGAAGTAGGCTGGCATCTCCCTGTTAACAGTCTATAGGACTAAACCTGGGTTTGTGCCCCTCCCTTCTAGCTGTGAGCTGAAGGGCTGGGATGGTAAAACCCATCGCTGTCTGTTGGGCGGTGAGAGACAGAACACAGACACGCTGCTCCTCTGAAGCCCAGAGCTCCTGATGTGTTAACATCCCCATCCTCGCCCCACTGGATCACTCCAGCCTCCCTGCTCACATCCTGGGGCCACAACACGTTGAGATATGGACAGGGTTGTGAGGAGCACACACATCACACTGATCCACCAAGAGATCCATGAAAGGGAAGCTTTCAAAAGGTACACAAGGTCACCTGGCTAAATAATCAGTAGATATGTAACCATGTATTAATCTACTCTTTCTCACAAGGAACTGTGATATACTATATCATGACTGAGAGACAGTACTGAGGGGAAACATAGAAATTCCATGCCAATAACTGCTTTTCAGTCAAATGCCCTTTGGTGAGTCCATAAACATGAACGACTCAGATATTTACCTACCTGTATTTGCACTCTAAGATATACCGTATATCTGATCTCTCTTACAAGTCTACTACACACTACAGACCTCATCTTCTGCTTACATAACAAACTGTACTGTATAACATCAACTAAAATAAGTCATGCATAGATACATCGTAGCATGATCGTGATGAGAGATGTCAACACTTAGTCACCATGTAGATTTTCAAATGTTTGACAGTGAACCTTCAGAGCAAGGTTTTTGTTTCACCAAATGTACAAACAAGGCAACCAGACTGCAGCAGGTTATTCATTAAGCCAATCTGATACAACATTCACCCTGAACATTGAGTTTGGAATCTAATGAATAATTGTGTGTTTACCTTCTAGAAGGAATTGCTTGTTTAAAGCAATCTTCAGTTCCAGCGTAGTGACTTCAGCCTCCTTGCCCTGAAGAAAGAGGACATGGGGATTAGAGGTTGTTATTGAATAATCACTGCCACTAACTACTGCATTTGTCATCAGCAATCCCCACAAATAAAATGGCTGAAAAATAAACAAAATCAATGTTTATTAGTACAGTTTGCTGTATGAGGCCACTCAACTGTTTCTATTGCTAATGATCAGGATTGATCACAATTACACAAATAACAGGTATAACACTTTTCCTGGGTAATTATCGAATGTTTTGTCTTTCCATCCAGCTGTTTTTGTTTGTCTTTCCATTTAATGGTGTCACAAATCTTCAGACTCTTCTCAGAGTGGTTGTAAAATGTATAGAGTCTACCTTCTGTGTAACCATCAGCATCAAACTACAAGTCACACGTAGCCATCCTAGACTCATTGTCTACCGTATCTGTACATTTCCATCTGGTGGATACCGTAAGTACAGTCGTTCACTATACTGTAGCTGTGGAGGACAATAAAGCGAACAATGAGGCTGTTAAATGAAAATGAACCATTTATTTGTAAGACCATTTTTTAAATTTTGTATATATATTCCTTGCCGTTGTCAAAGATGACTCCACCTGGTGGAAGAGCACAACCTGTCTTATGCTTACTGGAATAATAGAACATTCTGGAGCACACTAGCTGTTCAGCATGCACTGTGCGCTCTATACTGAGCACTCAACCCCCCCCAAAAAAGAAATACAATCGTATTTTTATGGTAAACTGAAAAGTGACTATGGGCAATATCTCAGAAGCATTTGAATAAAAGCATTAAAGCATATCCAAATATGAAAAAAAGTCCAACTCTCTGACACTGTTCTTTTGTGAAGTTCACATTTGGCAGTCAAAGCTGTGGCCAGGCGTTTGTGCACGTCTAAAGTGTTTATCTAAAAATGAACTATTCTTATACAACTCTCTTACTATTCTGATTCGTTACACTCCAATTAACATATCATCAATGACATCGTAAATCAATGGCAAGTGGTGACAAAGGACAGATATTTTCAGTTTCAAACTACTAAACATCATTAATCCCTATCACCTGAAAAGGCCCAGGGAACTAAATGAGTTTACCCAATGCATAACATCCATTTAGATAAATGTGCCATCACTTTAATGATAGAAAATGTGTATTGGGGGAAAAAAAAAAAAAAAAAAAAGGAAACATAACTCCGATAGCAACTGTGTCAGTGCTTCCCCCCTCCTTCTCTGCAATATAATGCACATCTTGTAACACTTAAATAGATAATTGTGTCAATTTAAAACTGCACGCGGCTGTAATAGTAGCGTTTAGAGCGGTGGGGGTGCCGAGAGCTGAGGGTGTGGATAAACAAGCGCATGCTGCTCTGCCCGGTTGGGTTTGTGGAGCCCATCACACACTCCACCATTGAGATTTGAGGGAACAGAATAACTCCTGGTTGAGATGATTACCCACCCAGGTGGGTTATGTTACCGCTCAGCGAGAGGGCTCGGCTAAGAACATGAATCAAAACGCAACAACTTCCTAAGACAAAAGAAAGTGGAGGAGCATCTTAAAACGCTTGCTGCCAAAGTGTTGAACGGACAGCTCGGTACATGTATGTTGTGTGGGGAGGAGAAACAGAAGGACAACAAAGGTGTTCATCGTGGGAGTTCTAAGACTTATCATATCTGTTGGAAAGACATAGAGATACAGACACAGAAAGACTGCTATGATTTAAAAGCATGTGCCAATTCTGTTCCTACAGCGTATGTTGTGTTAAATGGAGTTTGCTGTAGCAACAAATAAGCATCATCTTTATGTTCAACTACATGGACATTCGTGTACTTGATTGTGATGTATGCATACATACACCGTATTTCATCTCATTGGAATGTTTTTTTTTGTTTGTCTTGGTTCAGACTATTTGAGTGGTGTGACTATGTTTTTGAATGTGAACAAAGACAGAACTGTGAAGTGGAACCCCTTAGCGAGAGGTCACTGCTTCAAAATATGCTCTATAATATGCTCTCATGTTCTAGGTATGTTATCAATGCTGCCTCTGGCTTTGTTGCAGGATCGCATGTTCAAAATATGAATTAATACCCCTCCACTGAAACGTACCCAATCCGAACAAAAGGCCCCACATCCACTCTGGACAGCTCTTCAGCCCTTCTAATGGACAAGCTCTCTACTCTCTTCACACCATTCTGACAGAAAAGAAGAGGCCATGAATATTTACCACAAAGTAAAGTTATTCCATTAATTACTCTGAGCATGCTTAATACGATATTTGTGGCTACTTTTGTGGCTACTTCCGTGGCGGGTCGTTAATGAACTTTCACACGCCATTACCATATTAATGGATGCCCAACTCGATGGCTGTCTGTCAATAGGACATGCCAGAGTTTCCTCACTCGCTGTCCTTTCAGCCTAGCCGGCACGTTTCGATCACTTAGTGACGCTAGCTGCATCATTCTACACAGATTGGTCTATTTATCATACCATGAACTAAACACCATTATGTGAAAACAAAACGTAGCATTGGATTGGTTTAACATTGGTCTCTGTAAATGGGTGGTGGATGTATATAAAGAGCTTAGGAAGGATAGTAAGAGGGTGTCCAACAGGATAGGCAGTGCAGAGTCAGTGATTTCTATATTCAGGACATTAGTGTTTGTTTTTAGGGTGTGTGTACCGAAGATTTTCCTAGTCACTGGCTGTGTCCAAATACCCATACTAGCGTACTACATACTTACTCATCGTCGCATATTATTTAGAAACATACCGTTTAGTAAAAAGTATGCAGTATGCCACGGCCGCAACGCAGTAGCGGCTCCTGACTGGCCGAGTGCGGGTGGATCTTTCCAAATTCAACAGACATGCATCGCATTAATTAACCAGCCTGATAACAGCTTATTTCCAATTCGATTACTTTCTCTAAAAGTAGGTCTTCTCAGGCTGGTTACAGGTAGACTACCACATTCAACCTAATGGAGTTATAGGCCTACTCAGGCTGGTAATAGGCAGACTATCACATTTGACCTATACCCTAGCCCATATAGCCCATCTACCCTAATTAAAAAGGACTGAAGACAGAAACAGGTCATTTGGATCCATTTCAACATATTTTGTTAGTGAAGCCAAAGTGCTGTAACATATATATAAATTAAATGACATAGCCTAGTACAAATCTAAAGGCTATTGCACAAAACAAAACATGGACAGACGGGTGCATCGTAAATTCAGAACCACAACATAATAAAGTAAAGCATTGATCATTGGGAACGAGATCAGAATGACTGCTATAAGGCTTGATCCATAAATTAAATAGTTAGTCTAGCTTTCAAAACTAAAACAATCCATGTGTTCAAATCAAAAGGCCTGATTAACATGACATCAATAACGCAGCCACATCCCAAGTCCCCGTTGCAGACACATTCAGAAATCAACTATTTAGTTTAAAAGCTCTGACAAAGGCCAAGAAACACTTTTCAATTAAAAAAACAGAAATTCACTTAAACGAATAATAATAATAATAATAATAATAGACTTCTGTTTTCAAAGATGTAGCCTACGATGCAATACATTTGAACACCACCGCAGAAGCGTCGCTATTCGGAATCTTCCCAATTAAGTAGCCTAGTTTTGTTCTTTGGCTACTTGAAGAGAACTAGGGCCTGTCACTTGTAGCCATCCTACCTTTTCCAACACATTGTGGAAAACTGAGCATCAAATTTGAATAGATGAAAAGCTCAAATGAGTATATCAAATCAAAATCAAATCAAATCAAATTTATTTATATAGCCCTTCGTACATCAGCTGATATCTCAAAGTGCTGTACAGAAACCCAGCCTAAAACCCCAAACAGCAAACAATGCAGGTGTAAAAGCACGGTGGCTAGGAAAAACTCCCTAGAAAGGCCAAAACCTAGGAAGAAACCTAGAGAGGAACCGGGCTATGTGGGGTGGCCAGTCCTCTACTGGCTGTGCCGGGTAGAGATTATAACAGAACATGACCAAGATCAACATGACCAAGATGTTCATGACCAAGTATAACATCCTGGCATTTAAACCAAACTCAATTTTTGAAAATTCACATACTATAACTTATTCTATTTTCACACACTGAGAATGCGTCATGTGCGATTGCATTCTTTATCGCTATTCATTGATTTCGGTAGCGCATCCCCATATGTAACTGATCAGCTGTTGTCAAAGCCAAAATGAATATGACATCAGGGCATTTAAAGTGTACTCGGTTGTCGCATACTACAATTTTTCTTTTTCTTTTTTGCATACTCAAAGAGCCACTGTATGCACTCTGAATAGTAAAAATGCACAAGGTGTCATTTCGAAATTGGGTAGTGCATCATCAGTTTTCCTCTTGTCATGTCAGTCATTGCAGACCTTCGAAAGCTACAGTGCATTCTGAAAGTATTCAGACCCCTTGACTTTTTCCACATTTTGTTACGTTACAGCTTTATTCTAAAATGGATCGTTTTCCCCCCCAATCAATCTGCACATGATGCCCCATAATGACAAAACAAAACTGTTTTTTTGAAATGCTTGCAAATTTATTACAAATAAAAAACTGAAAAATAACATTCAGTATTCAGACCCTTTACTCAGTATTTATAAAAGCACCTTTGCCGGTGATTACAGCCTCGAGTCTTCTTGGGATTGACGCTACAAGCTTGGTACCTGTATTTGGGGAGTTTCTCACATTTGTATGAACCGACGCTGGAGATGAGAAGCAGGTACAGAGAGTGAACATTTAATACAGCACAGACATGGAACAGGACAGGAACAGCATCAGAACTGGGTAACACAATGACAAATTAATGCTGAAGCGGGGAACAGAGCTGGGGAACAGACAGATATAAGGGAGGAAATAACACAGGTGATTGAGTCCAGGTTAGTGCAATGAATCGCTGATGCTCGTGACGAGGGGAGCAGGTGTGCATAATGATGGTGGCATGTAGTGCTGTGCAGCCTGGCACCCTCAAATGCCAGGAAGGGAAAGCGGGAGCAGGCATGACACCATTCTCCTCTGCATATCCTCCAAAGCGCTGTCAGGTTGGATGGGGAGCGTCGCTGAACAGCTATTTTCAGTTCTCTCCAGAGATGTTTGATCGGGTTCAAGTCGGGCTCTGGCTGGGCCACAAAGACATTCAGAGACTTGTCCTGAAGCCACTCCTGCGCTGTGTGCTTAGGGTTGTTGTCCTGTTGGAAGGTGAACCTTGGTCCCCAGTCTGAGGTACTAAGCGCTCTGGAGCAGGTTATCATCAAGGCTCTCTGTACTTTGCTCCATCATCTGTCCCCCAATTCTGACTAGACTCCCAGTCCCTGCCGCTGAAAAACAATCCCACAGCATGATGTTGCCAACATCATGCTTCACCCTAGGGATGGTGCAAGGTTTCCTCCAGAAGTGACGCTTGGCATTCAGGCCAAAGAGTTCCATCTTACAAGCGCGCTGTCTTGTGCCTTTTACTGAAGAGTGGCCTCCGTCTGGCCACTCAACCATAAAGGCCTGATTGGTGGAGTGCTGCAGAGATGGTTGTCCTTCTGGAAGGTTCTCCCATCACCGAAGAGGAATTCTGCAGCTCTGTCAGAGTGACCGCCGGGTTATGGGTCACCTACCTGACCAAGGCTCTATTCCACCGATTGCTCAGTTTGGCCCCGCGGCCAGCTCTAGTAAGAGTCTTGGTGATTTTCAAACTTCTTCCATTTAAGACTGATGGAGGCCCCTGTGTTTTTGGGGAACTTCAATGCTGCAGAAATGTTTTGGTAGCCTTCCTCAGATCTGTGCCTTGACAAAACCCTGACTCTGAGCTCTACAGACAATTCCTTCGACCTCATGGCTTGGTTTTTGCTGCACAGTCAACTGTGGAACCTTACATAGACAGGCATGTGTCTTTCCAAATCTCAAATCTCAAGAATGGTCAATGGAAACAGGAAGCACCAGAGTTCAATTTCGAGTATCATAGCAAAGGGTCTGAACACTTATGTAAATAAGGTATTTAAAAAATGTTTTTAATACATTTGAAAAAAAATCTAAAACCTGTTTTTGCTTTGTTATTATGGGGTATTGTGTAGATTGATGAGGATTTTTATTTCTGTCATCCATTTTAGAATAAGGCTGTAACATAACAAAATGTGGAAAAAGTCAAGTGGTCATACCTTCCGAATGCACTGTATTGTCAGCTAACGTTTATTAGCTGGGTTATTTTGCCCATAGATTTTGTAGTAATGTTTGAGTCACTCAAATATCACATGAATACACATTAGACATGGTAAAATGTTCTCTGCACTCAATGACAAAATGTGTAGAATTGCATGAAATGAGCTTAAACATTTAACATGTTCTCTCAGCCAACAAGAGGGATGTGGACAGTTTGTGTCATGAACAGTGCTTGTGCCCATGTGTTCCCCAATGCTGAAAAAGGGGGGGCTGAGTGAAAAAGTTTGGGAACCCCTGATATAAGGCATGACTCATTCTGAAACAAATGCAGCTATTTACAGCTGTGATTCACTAAAGGGCTGACTGAATAGTATTTTTGTCTTAATTTCTTTCATGCTTTATTAAGACAGACTGATTCAATGAATCAAGCATATTTTCTCTCTCAATGCGATTGGCAAGGATTGTGGCATTATATTGCACACTCACATAGACTGTAAACAACAGCACTTTCTGACATGCAAACAAGCTCAAAACCCACCAATTAAACCCAACTTCCCTCAAGCCCTTTTAGAGGTTTTTTTCCCCTGTAAGCTGAAAAGGCAACAGTGCAGCCTGCTGAATGTCAGCCTGTCTGATCCCAGAGATTCTATGGACCTGCCCTCACGTTTTGCTGAGCTAAGAACAAAACACAGAGTACACAGAAAGAGCTTTGCCGCTTTAATACCAAGGAAGTGGAATTTCACTCCTAACCCAGAACAAACAAGACAGCGCATTTCTTTACACTATTTAAATGTTAACAGAGCTCTTTGAATAGAGCATTCCCTTCCTCTGGATACCCAAATTACTTCACTCTGGCTCTACACAAATTCTAATCTACTGATCCAGGAAGCAAAGAGAAAAAAATTCACTTTTTCATATGGTTTCTCCTACAATTGAGAAGTTGTAGCTGGGACAGCGAGAGGCAGACAGGGAGAAAGAGAGAGAGAGTTGGAATCATGAAGTTGCTCAGTCTCACTCCGAGCACACAAAAATACAACGGTGTAGACGGATATATGTACCCTACTCACATTGACAGCACAAAAGGGGCTAACCTACAGCCAGATTATGCAATGCTATTTCTACAGCCAATTCCTTTCCCCCCCCTTTCAAACAGAAGGACTGTCAATTCTCTCCTGCGATATCACGTTTCCACTCCCAAGTCTCGGTGCCCTGCTCCTCCATTCACCCGCCACAGATCCTGTGTGCTATTAATATCAATAACCGCAGATTCCATTTCCCTGGACAAAGACGGACGGAGGAAGAGAAGGTGAGAGGAACCCGTCAGAGCAGCACATTCACGACTTTACTAATCACACGGCTCGACCCTACTGAACTAAAGAACAGGAGTGAAGAACCCACAATGCAAGCCTCTTCTATGCAAAGCACTAGTGGACCACCGGCCAGGCAGCCCTGAAGTCTGTCTGAAGGTCGCCTTCATTCTAAAACCATGGACCTCAAAAATAACTTCAGCTCTTCAGGGAACGCATCTCTCTACCTACGACACAGTTCTGTACAACACTTACAGAACACACTTACCGCATACACACACCCAACATGAACCCATACAAGATGAGAGAAGATGAGAAAATGCTAAATGAAAATCTTTACTGACTTACCCATGAACCGTGAGCCTGAGTTTCATTACATTAATGAAACATTAATGTAGGTTCCCCCAGGTTTAACAAGACGTCTACAATCCACTTCTCAAACAGAAGAAAAGCCTGTCAGTGTTAGTAGTAGCGAGTAGCAGTAGAAGTAGTAGAAGTAGTTGTAGTGTGAGAGAGCTGAAGGGAGTCCTGACTGCAGTGCTCAGAGGGACTGGAGGTATGTGGTCTAAACACAACAAAAGCCAGTGCCTTGCTCTAGATTAAATATGCAGGAAGAGGCCCTTTTGCATAAACACAAACACTCAGCAAATGAAGGACTGGCATTGACCAGGCAGAGAGGAGCAGGCGCCTGCTGAGAACCCTACCTGTCCTCCACAAGCCGAACAAATTAACAAACTCCAGAACGGCCACACTACCAGTCCAGAAACAAAAATGACTGAGTGTGTCCTTAATGCTGAGGGCTCAAAGTTTATTTTAAAGACAAAGGCACATGCAAATACATGACTATAGTATAATGCTGTAGGATTATTTTCCAATACAATTTGTTTCTATCAGTCTGTTTTTAATACATCAATAACAAATGCCTAATCTTAAACTTTTAAAATATACATTTCAGCTACCCACTTAACTTGTGTAAGCAAGCGTTACATAGTATATAATCTATAGAAAATTCAAAAGGATATATCCACTAACTAAAACCATATAGTGTAGTTAAGGTAGGTCACTTTGGGGCTTGAATATTCCTTTCAATTATGTCCAGTAAAAGTATCATACTGTTACTGCTTTTATTCATCCTCCTCTTTTCTCCCTGCTGCACCCCTATGGACACATCCTAGTGGATGTATAGGAAATACAGGCTAGGTCTTCAGAGCCAGGGGAAAAAAAACATAAAGTGATTTAGAAAAGCCGCAAATGTCCAGCTCCTACAGTCTACAGACCCTCTCTTTCTTGCTCTCCCTCTCTCGCTTCCTCCCTCTTACTCTCGGTCTCTCTATCCCCCTCTCTCGGGATATAAATGCAGAAACTCACAACGGAGCGAGACTCCTGGAGTGTCTGCCTGAATCTGCCAGGCTTCATGACTAAAACTTCAAGTGAACCAAAGAGAATGGGAGCCGAGCCCCAAAGAAAATCTGGAGCCCAGCTTTAGATGCTGAGTGACACATACTGATGCGCCCAGTCAAAGATGTCATTTTCATGCAAGCCCCTCTCAAACGTAGAAGGGGAAGAATCAGAAATGAAGGAAGAGGGGGTGCAGACACCGGGCTAGAGAGAGAGGAGAGGAGAGAGGAGAGAGAGAGAGAGAGAGAGAGAGAGAGAGAGAGAGAAGAGAGAGAGAAGAGAGAGAGAAGAGAGAGAGAAGAGAGAGAGAAGAGAGAGAGAAGAGAGAGAGAAGAGAGAGAGGAGGGGGAGATAGAGGGGGAGATAGAGGGGGAGATAGAGGGGGAGAGAGGGGGAGAGAGAGGGGGAGATAGAGGGGGAGAGAGAGGGGGAGATAGAGGGGAGATAGGGGGAGAGAGGGGGAGATAGAGGGGGAGATAGAGGGGGAGATAGAGGGAAAGAAAGAGAAGGAGAGAGCAGAAATGAGACGTCTGGAAAATAAACAGGGTGTATGGTTTCAAAGGCAGGGAGACACAGGCATTCCATTGTTCAAGCCAATTATCAGTGGAAAATAATAACAACAGATGGATCCAGAGCAGCCAACTTATGCCGGAGCTCCCCGGTGCTGGAGAACAGATGATGAAATGTGAGAGTGGCGTCGGGGGAGGGACTACCCTGCCGTCGAGTCGCCCAGCTCCACACACCAGATGTGAACTTCCACAAGGACAGTTAAATATGTGCTCTCTGGCCACCACTTGTTCTACACAGCACCAAATGGTGGCTAGTCCACACTTCACTTCCATTCATTTCAAAAGAGATGTCTCTCTGGGCTGTTAAATGTCAAATGATACATGTGGCCCCTGTTTTCCATAGTAAATTAAAAACCTGTGCATTTCATTTAAGCAATAAGGCCCGAGGGGATGAGGTATATGGCCAATATACCACAACTAAGGGCTGTTTTTATGCACAACACAACGCGGAGTGCCTGGACACAGCCCTTAGCCATGGTATATACCACAAACTCCAGAAGTGCTTTATTGCTATTATAAAACTGGTTACCAATGTAATTAGAGAAGTAAAACTAAACATTTTGTCCTACCCGTGGTATACAGTCTGATATACCACAGCTGTCAGTCATTCAGCATTCAGGGCTCAACCCACCCAGTTTATAATTATATACTCAACAAAAAATATAAATGCAACATGCAACAATTTCAAAGATTTTACTGAGTTAGAAGGAAATTGTCAATACATTCATTAGGCCCTAATCTATGGATTTCACATGACTGAGCAGGGGTGCAGCCATGGGTGGGCCTGGGAGCCAGACTCAGCCAATCAGAATTTGTTTTTCCCCACAAAAAAAGGGCTTTATTACAGAAATAAATACTCCTAGGTTTCATCAGCTGTCCAGGTGGCTGGTCTCAGACAATACCGCAGGTAAAGAAGCCAGGTGTGGAGGTCCTGGGCTGGCATGGTTACATGTGGTCTGCGGTTGTGAGGCTGGTTGGACGTACTGCCAAATTCTCTAAAGCAATGTTGGAAGCGGCTTATGGTAGAGAAATTAACATAAAATTATCTGGCAACAGCTCTGGTGGACATTCCTGCAGTCAGCATGCCAATTGCGTGCTCCCTCAAAGCTTAAGACATCTGTGGTATTCTATTGTGACAAAACTGCACATTTTAGATGGGACCAATACTTTACAGGTTGCGATTACATTTCTGTTCAGTATATTTAAAAAGTAGTTTCTGGTAGTCCTTGTTAGATGGACATTCAGGACCAGTGGGTGAGGTATTTACCTTTGTATATTTTTCCTTTTATGTGCTGTAGTTATTGGAAGGCACACATCCCAGAGGACATGTTGTGATGTTTTCCCCTGTACCTGCATGCACACATAGTGTTCAGATTCCACCAGCAGAGAGAGAGAGACAGAGAGACCTCATTGACACTGGATTCAGTGAGAGATCCCTCATATCAGCCCTAGACTGACAAGCGACGGGAGGGGGAGGCAGGGGGGGACTCCAACCTTAAAACAAAACCAATTCTCAGTGTGCATTGTCTTCAGATAGAAGATGTCTTCAGATAGTGGCACAAAAGATCTGCCCTTCCTTTCAGAAGAAGAGAGAAGTTTTCGATTCATTAATTCAAAACTAAATTATCTCCCTATAGACCCTAATCACCAGCAGAAGGATAATAGAAGAGAAAGACGTTTCCAGTTCGGTCATTAAAGTTTTTTGTTGTGTTTTTTTTTTTCTATTCCCGCTTCCTTTAGATGAGAGTATCAAATAATGGCAACAGATTGTAGGGCAAGAGCGAAATCCCTCTCTCAAATATCTCTGTTGTGGAGCATGAAATATGAAATTGTTATCTGGTTAAAATGTTCAACTTGTCTATAAAATGGGTTCATTTGCTTCAATCCTCCATCTCTGGCCTGTCTTTCTCTGGTCTGTCTGTCTGTTCACAAAGCTAGCAGTTAGGGGGCAGAAGATGAGGGGACCAGAGGGATAAGCCCACTGTCTTCTGTTTCTTCAGAGAGTGAGATCACTGGAGAGTGAGTGTAATTAACCATGTTTGAAATAAAATCAGGTTGAGCACAAACAGACCGTTTTATAATTGTATATAATATTTTAAAACGACTAACAGTGCTTGAAGGTGCTTGTAATACTATCCCCCAAATGACAAATCCCTCAGGGATTCCACAGAAGAAAAAAATTGAAACTGCATAGATTTAATTAGCTTATAAAAAATAATTGCCATTAGTAAATCTCATCGAAGGGGGTTGAGGCATTTGCCTGAAAAACTTCTTATTTTTGGATGGCGTGAAGACAAAGGCTTTTCAGACAGAAAGTGGCGGGCCAGCAGCCGTTTTGTGCACTGACACCGAGGTCGAGTTAATTAGACTATTGTCATTTTAATCAGGACAGCTCGGCGGCCATCCCTTCCTGAATGAACCAGTGGACTGTAAATGACTGGGGGATTTCTCTGTGTGCTGCATGTGTGCATGGGGCCCGGGGTCTCATACAACACAGCACACAGCACAGTGCCATGGGTTATGGAGTACAGTGCTGCTGGTTCTCTCACATGCTCTGAACATTAATGAGCCGGAGACACACCAAGGAAACAAAGGCGCCCCGAGTATCACCAGGGGAAACTACTCGCCTTTCATTCTGCTCATGTCTCTGTTCATTTGAAAATAATTTAAATATCAAATATTTGAAATAATTTGCTTCTCCCTGGCTATCAGATTTTGAATAGTGAGTCTATCATGTCGTCTTTATTATGCTCTCAACTGACATTAACATTTAAAACATAATTATTGTAACCATATTTTAAGGTGCTTTTCATTAGTGTTACAGTAATGGTTTATTTTTTTCAGATTTCCATATTGTATTTATACAATGGGACAATTGTAAGAACAAAGTAAAGAACTTTATGAATATATCACATATTTGCTGAATAAGTTATAAAAATAACTACAGATGAATCAAAACAGACAAAAGAGTAGATTAAACTCTCCTTAAGCCATTGGTTCAAATATATTTCACTGCTAATACTTGGAAAAATTCTAAAATGAAATTATGTTTTCAACAACACTGTTCAACCAAATATACTCTAACTTTAGCTTGTTGGATTCTCAGATAACCTGTGGTTGGGAATGGTTAAAAGAACAGTGAATAATGGATCTCATTGGGCCTCTGCCTGCCAATCAGAGAGTTGAAAGGGGCTCAAAGTACTGTATCGCTGTAACTTTCCTCTCCTACCCTGTGACTGATCAGGAGTCAGCTGCAGACAGGTGAGATGTGACAGATCACATGCAGACGAAGGGTCATCAAGTCCCCCCCACCTGTCATCACCTGATGCCCTGAGCTGCACCCGCCCATGACACTGGTCAGACAGGAAGCACACAGACAGCCAACTAAACATAGCTATCCTATATGAACTGACCCTAGAGGAAGATCTAGGGAAACTTATGCACAAATCACCATGAGGTCAGTCAGTGCCTGCACACTTGACTTGTGACTTTCCTTTCCAGTGTCCGTTTATGATTATATTAATAGGTCTGCAAGTTCATCGTTTTCAACATCGATCATGAATATTTCAGAGTGTTAATATGAATTTAATCAGAAATTTACTTCAGTCAATAATTCAACACATACAATTAATAATTCAATAAAAAGAATGAACAGCAATTTTGAAGAGGAAACTGAAGACACCCCCCGCTCCCCAATAGCTTAATATGGGGATATTAAACTTCAAAACGTTTAGGAAGGCAAAGTAGAAATGGCTATCAAAACCCAGTCTAACTGTCTTTTCTTAATGACTGTGGTGTTGCTATAGCAGAAGTTTACCCTGACAATGCTCCACCATCCAGAAAATAAAGAATCAATCACCTAATTACCATGGAAACCTTGGAGAAAATGTCCCAATTTAAACTGCTCTTTGAAAGCTGTAATCCAAACATGTCTGTCGGAGGAATTGACCACAGCAATTGAAAACAACAGGTTGTTTTGTTCACTGAGGTGTACATGTAGAGATAAAGGAAGAGACACGAGCTGTAAAGCCGCGCTCCAGTAACAGCTCTCCGTTCACAAAATTCTTCCGTGAGAGATTTACAGGGATTAGATGAAGAAATTATCTTTATTTGACAGGCTAGCCAATCTCTGGCTGACTGGTCACTATTCACTGTGTAGGCCAGGACTAGCACCACTAACACACAGCTCCTTCAGTCTGATCATACAAATGTATTAGCTCTCTATCCTATTATCATACAGAATAATTCAATGTCATTTGCAACAGATAAAAGAAGAGCAACTTTCCCAATGATTCCCCATATTGGGTCACAGTCATAACGGTATACTACGGTTATCAGTATATCCTGGTGGCAATTTTTTTTCTGATCTGGTGTTTCCCACCTGCAGTAAATGACTACATATATAGAACCAATTTCCATGTGCAGTTGACAGATGGAAAGAGATATTTCATGGAGATGTATAGTCAAGAGAGATAACCAATTAATCAAAGTGCCGGACAATGACACTGGCTAAATTTAAACACAGGAGAAACAGGGTCCAGCTGCAGCCCCTTCCCTTAAATTATTAATTACTGCCCTGTTATTATGTAGAATATAGAATAAAAAAATCACTGATTCTACTTAATTACAGTTCACGTTGATACTTGCTACAGATGTCACGGCTTGCACTGGCAATCTTTCACAATGCTTAACCCTGTCAAATAGTGGAGGGGTCCTACTCCCCCTCCCCCTCCCTGTCTGTCTGTCTGTCCTCCCAGTGCCTGACCTACAGACTAATTCCCACGCTAACTGAGGAGAGGAAGAGAGAAGGAGAAAAGGGCAGCTTGTTGGGTGTAACATGTATTTCTAAGAGAGCGGGAGAGTGAGTGGAGTATTCAAACAAACATCTACAGTGGGGACACAATAGCATCTATTATGTTGGAACCATAAGAGGAATGATGATGCTCCGTCCAAAATATGTATTTCACAGTGGAATTGAGTTGACTCTTCATACTAGCCAGGCATTCAAGTATATTGGATCCTTTCAGGCACTGCAGTATATCACGACAGAATACCGAATTACATAGTTTTGCTATTTAAAACAAGTATAAAGTGTATTGTATTTGAGTACATGCACATCAACACTGCATATCAATTTGCCTACAATAGGAAGACAAAAGGTTTGTTTGCGTGCCACTCACTGAATTCCCCCTTTCTCTTTACCAAGTCATCTTTGTTCCAATAACAAACAGAGCTGAATGCAAATAGTTAGGGCCATGCAGCATTCAATTGTTTTGTATTAATATTTGAATATTGAAATAACACAATTCAGATCTAGATATTCCATTTCCATGTGTGAACTGGAGTTGCAGTCTACAGACTGTGGGTTCCATTAACATCAGCTCAGTTTTTGAATGTTGAAAAAAGCGGCTGTTGTTCTTTTTTTTCCTTTACATGAGTATACTCCTGTAACATACCTCTATTACCTAAAAGCAAGTTACCCTTGATTCCTAACTGTCACCTATTTCGCCCGTGTTACAGACAGAACAGAGAGATGTCTGTATCACCCACATTCATGCCACTTTAACCAAATTGGAATCGCCGATAATACTATATTTACATAGCGGTGTTGGCTAGGTGTGATTATGATCATAAAAACGTTCCCCCTACGCTATGATGGAAAGTTGAGCAGCAGTGAGTGAGTGAGGCTGAAGAACATAACTATAAGTTAGCACAAGTTACAGAGGAGCCAAGGGAAATAGCTCAATTACACACATGGAACTCCAGCATCATGTGGCTGTGCTGTGGTAAACAGATGCAGGGTGACCGTCTCTAGTAAGTGATCAGTCAAGTAGCTGTCAGCGGGACTTCATCCATTCACTTGTTGAGATGATATATTCCTGTTGCTCCCCCTCACTTACACAAGCCCACACAATTTGCTTACAGGCCTGAGCTGATCAGCCGATTAAATTGAGAGAGGATATCATTAACGTTGTTCCTCGTGTCACCAACGTTTGTTGCACTTTTACAGCCAGTCAAACAGACAAAACGGTTTTGCATGAACTGGGACGGATAGGCTAAGTATGTGTGGCTTAGGTCCCTTCCTCTCAGAGAGCCAGACTCTTCTCTGTCTGTGACACTAGCCATTCTACTCATTAAATACATAACCTGAAAACCATAAACTGGGAGAGACCATATTACAGTACTAACAAGTAAACGACAAAAAGTGTATTCTTTATGTCAATAAGTGATGTTATTCTCAGTCAAATCGCTCCGTGCTCAACAAAGAGAGTTCAAGACGATATTCCTCTCGGCTGTCGTCTCACTGTGACGGTGCCTCTCACTGTGGCGCTGACTGTGCCTCATACAGAATGTCTGTATGAGGGCCTTTGAGAGCATACAGTACAGTCTATCTAATCAGAGTTCCTGTCCAGACCTCAGATGTCAGAGTGAATGGGAGGCAGCTTCAGAGGAAGGCCCAGTACAGCCTGGTCTCATAGACTAGACGTAACATAGTAAATGTAAATGCAACTTTTCGCCTACTTACTACCTTTTAGCTACTTTGCAACTACTTACCATGTTAGCTAACCCTTAACCTAACCCATTTAGCTAACCCCAACATTAACTCTTTAACCTAACTTGATTTGATTTAACCCTAAACCCTAGCCTAGCTAACATTAGCCAGCGAGCTAACGTTAGTCAGCTAGCTAGAATTAGTAAGATATAACATGTTTTGCAAATCCGTAACAATGTACGTTTTGCAAATTCTTAACAGATATGATTTGTAATTAGTAACATATCATTTAAAATGGGTGATGGACACAAATGAATACATACCATACGAAACATAACATATCATACTAAATGGAGTGTTTCTGATTTACGTAAAGAATAATACGAAATGGTCTGAGACCAGGTTGAGATACCAGGCCTGTCCTGTCCTCCCTTAGCTCAGACAGGAAACAAGGAGCAGCGCTGGCACTGCCTTGCCTCATCTGCCTGCCACTGCCAACAGCGCAGCACTAAGTTCACAGGAGCCGTGTCTGACTGCATGCTTAGCTCAGCGTTGGATAGCTCGTTTGATTCCAGGCGGTGTGGCACATCTGTTGCTTGTCACATCGCGTCGTGGCTCCATGTCTGCGAGCAAGACATGACCCGAGCAGCGCGTTGGTCCGCACGTCTCATGCTGTCTGTGTGTTGACAAACAGCGCTGAGTCTGGCCCAAGTACCTGCATGTCCACAGTCACAACGGTCAGGTGGTGGGACACGTCACTAGCCGTACAACCACTGTCAAATACTCAGTCTATTAATACTCAGTGTATTGTAAGAAATTGGTTTGAGTGACAAAGTGTAGAAATCAAGGTGTATATTATCAGTCATCCAAGGAGTGCTGAAAGAATATTCAAAAAGGTATTTCATAATGGCCATGGAAAAATGTAATCTAAGGGAAAAAATGATGGAATATTCACTTAACCTAAGACCTCCTCAGAATTGCCATAACTTTATATTGAGAATCAATGACTTTATTCCAATATCTATAGAAATGCTTTGTTGCTCTAAATCAAATCTCAATAAAGGGTATGTAGGCTTCACAATGTACTTGGACATAATAGTAAAAAGTGCTTTAAGTGCTTTTAAAGAAAGAGCCAGAATATATTCCATGCGAAACTTACATCGTAAGCTTAAATACATCAGTGATGACCATTGCTAATTGATTATTTCACCATACATCTACGAAGTACACATCATGCAATAATGAAATGACATTGTTTCCCATCACCAGCCTACATTTAGTGGGAAGAGCAGCACTAAAGAGGCTGAGAAGTTGTGACAAATGGAACTGTTTCAGAAGCTCTGGGTTTCATGCATTCAAAAGTACTTCACTTCGGTGTCCTTGTCTTTTCTCTAATCAATATTCAAAAGTGCCTGGTAATTGGAAGTTTAGGATACATTTACATGAATATGATAGACAATCCTTTGCATCAACTACTTACTTGGCTGACACAAACCTGTCAATGAGCGTCCTTTTATTGTTGTGTTATCTTTAAATTATGAGATGAATGTTTGTGGTACCAAAATGACATTTAGCATACATCTTATCCTAAAACACTTCTTTAAAAAAAAAAAAAGTTATAATAATAATTGGAAAATTGAACAAACGTTTGAATTTCCACATGTATTAAAAGCCAAACTGGTTATGTAAATACCTCTCCTACTCAGAAGGTGGGGGAAATATTTAGATGGCTCATTTACATTATCAGATAGCACAACATTAATTTGTTCCATTCAGTATCAACCTGTTTTGCAAGCGCACAAAACTAGACACGACACAGATGCACCACGGCTTATCATGCCACACAACACAACAATACTGATTAAACTGATAAAATGCCAGAACATCACGATGGAACACCATGACAACCCTCTCAACCAGCCACATCAAACCTCAAGATACCAGTATCACAACAACAACGGATCATCAAGATATCGAAACACATACCAAAAGAATATGCAATGCGCAAATAGCCTACAACATTACAACGAGTCTCTAATGTATTCTGAGAGGGTTTATTTGTTTAAGGCCTGCATCCAAAAGATCAGTCTGGCCTTCATTAGTCTCCATCTGACATCTATGTCAACAACGTGTTGGCTATAGCCCCATTCCCAAAGAGCTGCCCAACGCATTCCACTGCACATATCACAGGTTGTTATCATTCCAGAGAGAATTCGACATTGGTGAACACCAGCACTTTAATTAGAGCCACTATTTGATCATTCCACAGCTGGGCTTTATTAAAGGCGCAGTGGTGTAAAATACTTAAGTAAAAATACTTGCAGTTGAAGTCTACACACACCTAGGTTGGAGTCATTAAAACTCGTTCTTCGACCACTCCACAAATGTCTTGTTTAACAAACTATAGTTTTGGCAAGTCGGTTAGGACATCTACTTTGTGCATGACAAAAAGTCATTTTTCAAAAAATTGTTTACAGACAAATTATTTCACTTATAATTCATTCATTCCAGTGGGTCAGAAGTTTACATACACTAAGTTGACTGTGCAGCTTGGAAAATTCCAGAAAATGATGTCATGGCTATAGAAGTTTCTGATAGGCTAATTGACATCATTTGAGATAATTTGAGTCAATTAGAGGTGTACCTGTGGATGTATTTCAAGGCCTCCCTTCAAACTCAGTGCCTCTTTGCTTGACATCATGGGAAAATGAAAAGAAATCAGCCAAGACCTCAGAAAAAACAATTGCACACCTACACAAGTCTACTTCATCCTTGGGAGCAATTTCCAAAGGTACGACGTTCATCTGTACAAACAATAGCACGCAAGTATAAAACACCACGGGACCACGCAGCCGTCATTCCGCTCAGGAAGCAGACGCGTTCTGTCTCCTAGAGATGAACGTACTTTGGTGGAAAAGTGCAAATCAATCCCAGAACAACAGCAAAGGACATTGTGAAGATGCTGGGGGAAACAGGTACAAAAGTATCTATATCCACAGTAAAACGAGTCCTATATTGACATAACCTGAAAGGCCGCTCAGCAAGGAAGAAGCCACTGCTCCAAAACCGCCATATAAAGGACAGACTACGGTTTGCAACTGCACATGGGGACAAGATCATACTTTTTGGGAAAAAAGTCCTCTGGTGTGATGAAACAAAAATATAACTGTTTGGCCATAATGACCATCGTTATGTTTGGACAAA
Organism: Oncorhynchus keta; assembly: GCF_023373465.1. Classification (NCBI taxonomy): domain Eukaryota; kingdom Metazoa; phylum Chordata; class Actinopteri; order Salmoniformes; family Salmonidae; genus Oncorhynchus; species Oncorhynchus keta. Next base: position 9,493,831 of record NC_068441.1, on the reverse strand, counting down.
AAAGAGAGAGGTTTGCAAGCCGAAGAACACCATCCCAAACGTGACGCACGGGGGTGGCAGCATCATGTTGTGGTGGTGCTTTGCTGCAGGAGGGACTGGTGCACTTCACAATAAAGATGGCATCACGAGGCAGGAAAATTATGTGGATATATTGAAGCAACATCTCAAGACATCAGTCAGGAAGTTAAAGCTTGGTCGCAAATGGGTCTTCCAAATGGACAATGACACCAAGAATACTTCCAAAGTTGTGGCAAAATGGCTTAAGGACAACAAAGTCAACGTATTGGAGTGGCCATCACAAATCCTATAGAAAATTTGTGGGCAGAACTGAAAAAGTGTGTGTGAGCAAGAAGGCCTACAAACCTGACTCAGTTACACCAGTTCTGTCAGGAGGAATGGGCCAAAATTCACCCAACTTATTGTGGGAAGCTTGTGGAAGGCCACCCGAAATGTTTGACCCAAGTTAAACAATTTAAAGGCCAAATACTAATTGAGTGTATGTAAACGTCTGACCCACTGGGAATGCAATGAAAGAAATAAAAGCTTAAATAAATCATTCTCCCTACTATTATTCTGACATTTCACATTCTTAAAATAAAGTGGTGATCCTAACTGACCTAAGACGAGGAATTTGTACTTGGATTAAATGTCATGAATTGTGAAAAAGATGTGTGAGTCGATATTTGGGGTATCTGTTCTGTACTTTACTATTTATATTTTTGACTACTTTTATTTTTACTCCATTACATTCCTAATGATACTAATGTACTTTTTACTACATACTTTTTCCCTGACACCCAAATGTACTCGTTACATTTTGAATGCTTAGCCGGCCAGGAAAATGGTCCAACTCACTCCCCTATCACGACAACATCCCTGGTCATCCCTGCTGCCTCTGATCTGGCAGACTCACTAAACACACATGCTTCGTTTGTAAAAGATGCCTGAGTGTTGGAGTGTGCAACTGGCTATCCGTAAAAAAAATAAAAGTTAATGGTGTCGTCTGGTTTGTAAGGAATTTTGAAATTAATTATACTTTAACTTTTGATATTTAAGTATATTTAAAACCAGACTTTAGACTTTTTCTCAAGTAGTATTTTACCGGATGACTCACTTTTACTTGAGTCATTTTCTATTAACGTATCTTTACTTTTACTCAAGTATGAGAATTGGGTACTTTTTTCACCACTGTTAAGGAGGAGTTCTCAGCACCCAACCACCCCCCCTGACTCCATTGAGGGTAACACAGCAGAGGAAATGTAAACCAGTATAGTTCATATAAACCTGTATAGGGTCAGACTACATTTGGATAGTCCAGATGGTCCATCTGTAGATGCTCTACCATCAACAAACTATCTGTTTAGAAATAACTGCTTGCTAAACTTACGATTAGGTTTAGTGTTAGGGCTAGGGTTAAGTTGAGGGTTAGGATAGGGATTAAGGTTCGGGTTAGTAGATAGTCTGTAGACATCTACTGATGGACTATCCAAATGAGCCAGTATAGCTCTGCCTAGCAGTCAGGGACAGTAACTGGCTCTAGCAGAGCTAACCTGTACTCCTACCCGATGTCTGAAACCCTACTCTAATCCAACAACACCATCCAACCCAGTGGAAGACAAACTGTTTCATCTCCGCATCAAGGCACTGGACAGTGTTACCATATGAAATGTGACAGGATTTCTCTGTGGAGGCTTAAGTCATATGTAAGTATTCAATTGCAGACTGAGGATCATGGCCATACGGTCACAGAATACAACCTGACCAATATCTGACTGAAACAGACAAGAGACTGAACAGATAAATGTAATCTACAACATGTCTCGCCAAGGTCAAAATGAGCTCTTAACGCAAACACTAGATTTAAGTCTGAGCCTCCCGAGCGTGAAGGTGGTGTGGTCGGTAGGAAGGTCAGCCATGTTTAGTGTTTACAGTATACTCCAGGCTTTGAAATAGTTTTGCAGTGTGGAGTCTGCTCTGGGTCATTGTTTGTTTTGGATGTGTTTATACACCACACACAGTGTAAATGACTTGGGAGACGGTGCGAGGAGACTTACAGACATGAACCTGCATATAGTATCTGGTCATGTTTTTGCCTTGAATTCAGTCACAACCCGCTGGGCACAAATGTCAATTCAACACCTATTCCACGTTGGATCAATGTAATTTCATTGAATTGAGGTGGAACAAAAACTTTGATTCAAGTGTGTAACCAGTGGGAACTGTGACTATACGGTGGTGTGGATTCGGGATTTACGGTACAGGGCACCAATGCTGATCATGCATTGTCACTAAAATTTCTGCATCATTCAAAGTAATGTAAATACTAAATGGCAAAAAACAACAGATCAATTACAAAAGCACCTGTTACTACAGGTGTAGGATCTTAATTTAAGATCCTACACCTGTAAGAAGTTTTCTACAGCAGGAAAATAATCCTGCAGCAACAGGATATGTAAATTATAATTCATTGATATTTTTTGTTGGGATTGATAATTGTTTTACGTTATGGCAAATGAAGTCTGACATTTGAAACCTTGAAAACACTACGAGTTTGCATTTCCTGAGGTGCAGGAAAATTCTCCTCAACAAAAGAGTGATCAAATTAGGATCCTACATCTGTATGTAAAATCTAATTTATTGTTTTGCAATCTCAATTTTCATCAGATGTAAACAGTTGCATGTATTATGTTTCTCTGAGATATAGCTCAACAAGTGTCATGTGGATTCACTTGACTAGGCCTTTGTTTAGTTCAAAACCCTCTATACAGGGAAACTCTCGTCCATGGATGTAGTGTATTTAATATGAGTATTTGAGTATAGATCTGTCATGTCTATTAGGAGTCTCTGGTTGTGTCAATGGGGTCTTACTCTAGTCACTTACTTTGATTTCTGTCTCCAAAGGGGGTCACCACTGGAGTCTCTTGGCTGGAGGAAAACACAAGCAGGTGGAAGAGGGGGAGGGAGGGGAGAAGGGAGGGAAGAAGGGAGGGGAGGAATAAAATTGAAAAGGAGAAAATGAGGAAGATATTAATATGAGTAGGACATTAAGAAATCTATGGCACTCCTTCAATCGAAAAACGACAAACACAGTATTTAATTCCTGTTGGGTACCACCCTGTTATTGAGAAACAGTATTATGCTAGTAAATATGTCACAATGTGTGCTTGCGTGCGTGCGTGCATGCGTGGGGTCACTTTCAAACAATTCTTCATTAGAGCAGCATCAAGTAGGTTGTTCCTCAGAGCTTATTTTCTTTCCATGTTTTAAATATCTTTGGATACATATTTAGCATCTCAAATGAGAATTCCCTTGATTAAACAAATAAGGGCACATTCAGAAAACTGTAATTGAGTTCAAATGTATTCTAGCTGTGCTCTAATTGCATTTAAACACCGTTCCACCCTAACCCTGGACCCACAGCTCCTTCTGCTTAATTACTGCCCTCTGAAGACAAATCCCTCCGCTGTGGATGGAAAAATAAAAAACAGTGTAAGTTTTATGGCACGTTGTTAAAAAGACCTATAAACTTTTTTGGATTCAATATAAATAAAACCCCGGCCCCGAGTCGAGGGCTCAGAGAACACGCAGCACACTGAAATAACTTGTTGGAACATTGCACACCCCATCTCAAATAAAAAGCCACAGATTAACACCAACATCATGTGGCTTACTTCTGTCACTCGGTCTGCATCCCCCACCTCCACTTTTTCTCTCCTTTATAAAACATGGAGGGAAGAAAAGGCTAAATGTGTTTCCTGAAAGGAAGGAGAGGTGGAAAAAGCCCATCCTGCCCTTGGAATCACCACCGCGCGTCCTGTCCTGTAAGAGCTACCCGCCACTGGCCTTTCTGCAGAGGCAGCAGAACTTCCCTGAGAGGAGAGGGGACTGTCTGCCAACTCAAACAGGGCTCCCTCTCCCTCTCCCGGCGGCCAGCGGCCCACGGGTTTGCCCTGCTCAGTGCTGGTGTTTCCTGAGGGCTCGCTGCAGCTGGAGCTCTCTTAATAAAGGCAACAGGGAATGTCAGAGAGCTACTGTAATCTCACTAGCCTGCTCCTGTCAGCAGGACGTTCACAATCAAAGTAGAAACAACCCCACGCATTGTTTTTTTCCACCAGCCCCATCATAAACTTCCCACGAATCACAAAGACAGCACGGCGAGAGGGCAACCGCTGGTCCCTGATCTTGCCAAACAAAATGCCAGGAGACCGGGAATGACATTCAACTCTGGTTTAAAAATACGAGCAGTTAGAAAATGATTAGAGTCTTATTTTATTGTTGAGCGCCTGACACAGGAGAGGAAACCAGAACAATCAACCCAACTGACTTTTTTTTCCTGCTGAATTTAGAAACACTAATTAGTTTTGCTCTCATAAACCCAACCTGAAAACGACCAATTGGAAAGTGAGAATGAGACGTACAGCAGAAACAAACATTCCCCTATTAAAGTCCCACATCCACAACTTTACCGCAATGACTTTCACACAGCTCCCATGGTGAGCCGAATGTTACCCACTCAACGCAGTCACGTACTCATCTTGATAAGTTAATAGGCCTTTATGTAAATCCTTTAGCAAGCCTTTTACAGAGTTTGTAGGAAAGTATTACTGATCTAGAGAGCCACATCAAACCCAATTGGATAGGCTTGGTTCAACAGATGTCTGAACAACCAGGCTGACCTCAGCACCAGCTGGGCTCTACCGTGAACCAACCAGGGCCAGACAGAGAGAAAGTTACCTGTTCGCAGCTGACTGGTTTACATGAATTTCCTGTTTCAAGGGTATCGAAACCACTATATCCCTAGTACCCATTGACTAACAACTGGGACCTGTACCTTCCTGTGCTAGCCTATCACGCAGCGCATTCTCTTGCCAAGTCGTGTGGGTTTCATGTTTAGTTTGTCATAAGAAATGAATGATAAACTTGTCTTCAGGAATTTTCACTGCTATTCCCCCAGCAAACAGCAGAGAGTGTTTCATCACTGTCGGGCCTAAGACTGATGGCCTGTCAGAGCCTTCCCCTGCTCTCCGGCTACAGCTTGTGGGCTGGGAAGTGGCTAAAAAAAGGCCACGGCTACACTTCCCTGGCTTGCGCTTTTTACCAGGAGTAATTCTCAGATGCCAGGTCGCTGCCAACGTCCTTGCAGCCAATGGCAGAGAGGCCAATAAGTTCACATTAACTGCAGAGCGTAACTGCGCTGAACATCTGCTCATGAATGAAAGCGCTGCCCACTAACTCAGCGAGTTGAGGCCTGCTGATGAAAAATTCAACGCTCTCCTCGCTGGGACGCATGTTTTGCGCTATTCTCCTGAGTCCCCAAAATTATATTAAGAGAATTTCAGTGCGGCCCAGTGTATCTGAGAGAACAGCTGGTGCTGAAAAGGGATCTGCTGCTCGCCGGGAGCTCAGGGACTTCACACGGGATCAGCCTTCTCGTACACCATTTGTCCTTGAAGGAAAAAAAATCTGTGTTAAGCACCCAGGTAATAATAAGAAAGCAACAGCTACATTTAGCTGATTACACTACCCACGTGTGCAAAACCAGACTGAGAATAACCAATGAAGACATGAATTGAAATGGGGGGGGTGGTGGACAAAAGGTCAATTGTGACAATAAGTAGCACCCTCTGGAGACATCTGCATACTGTAACACTTCTCCTTTGTTTGGCTTGTTTCCTGATTGGAACTCATTAATTTGATAACTAGGGGGAATCTACCCCCCTACCAAACCAACATGGAGGTAGAAAGAGGGGTAGACCTATCCAATACAGTACATGGGCACCACAACAACGTGATGAGGTGAAGAAATTATTTACCCCAAATTACCTGGTCACATGCAGTCTTCCACTTATACTGAGCAAATTTGAAATATTTATTCTCATCAGATGGTGAAATAGCCTCTGTTGAAAATAATACATTTAAGGAAGTGAGGATTCTAACCAAAATCTAAAAATAAAAGTTTACGTTACATTTGGTGATTTCACTTCTGTCTTCCTTTAAAACGGAGATGGTAGGCATCACTTCGCTGACACAAACGCGTGGCGCACACAGCGACACACAATCATTCATTCTCTACAAATGCTTTTGTCTCTATTGCTTGCTTGTCACAATATCCCTCAGATCACCAAGTTTCCATTCCTCCGAAAACACAGTTGCCTTTTAGGAACACTTGTGTGGGACAAAACTCACTATTATGTTTACAGACGAGATAACTACTCATTTACTGCTGGGCTTCCTGCATGTTCCGTTGAGAGAGAAAATGATGGCATATGAAGGAGTTATACAGTATTTAAATGATCATGATGTTACAACCCCCTCCCCGAAGACTATGTGGGTCAGTAAAAAATATTTTACAAGACGTTCGGCTGGTGACAAATCACAGCACTTTGTCTTCCTGACACCATGCCTCCTTCCTTCTTCAACCTCCCAACTTCACATGGTGATAGGAAATCACACATTACCACACTGACAAACAATTACAACCATGTCATTAACGAAAACCCTTCCTGAGCCAGCGCTTTGCCAGACAGACACAAAGCATGACAACCCTGACAACACAACACGTCTTCAGGATGTCGTAGAACAAACATAGGATTGATCAATCATGACACTAGGACATACATCCAATTTGGACAGGAATCAAATTGGGTGGGTTGGGTGTCAGTGCTTTGTTTAACAAAAGTATCATTACCACAATCCTAAGTTGGTTCCAAAATGTAAAACTAATATCAAAGCCAGAAGGTAGAGAACTCAATTCCTCACTTTATATTAAAAGTCAACCTTTTAGAACAGTTTTCCCATTTAAATGACTTAATCAGATATTAAGCATTAGTATCTCTTTTAATCTCCAAGTGTCAGCTGGCAAATGAAAAAAGCTAGCCTCTGTAAATATGACTGCTTACTTCTAACACAAGCATTGTTGACACGTAATGTAATTTCAGCGGGACATCCAAATGAAAGCACTACGGGGTAATATAATGCTCTTAATGAGAATTCTTTCCAGCTCGAGACCTTGGCGAGATAGCCATAATGCACGGCTTCTCTTTTTAATAAAATAATTGTTACAGTTATTAAAGATGAATCTCATCAGAGGCAAGATGACAAAATAATTCATTACCAAAACCCAGGCTTTAAATAGCTGCAAATTAAAATTCCCCTGAAAATATGCTTCCTGATAAATGGGATCGTTATTTCATATAAATATTGGATATAGTGTGCCCTTGAAAGGAAAGAAATATTGCGACTGTCCATTAAAAAGTTTGCAGTATAAACCAATGAACAGTTTAATCAATAACAAAAACACTAACAATACCCATACTTTAATTATTGCTACAAATCTGTTAAATATGTCAGGATGTTAGTCTACCCAAAGCTCATTTCTGACACATCGATCAGAGGAAGAAAAGTATTTAAGACTTATATAGATGTAGGATCTTAATTTGAGCCAGTTTGCTACAGCAGGGAAACAATCCTGCAGCAACTGGAAATGTGAATTATTATTTGAATTTCAATTAATGGACATTTTTGTAGGGATTGATACATGTAGGGATTGATACATAAGGGAAAATTAAGTCAAATGTCAAAGTGGAAATTACAAACTTCAGAAGCCTTTATAAACCGCATTGCAAGAAGTTCTCCTACAACAGGGTGATCAAATTAGGATCCTACATTTGTAATAACTCCTACATATGGGTGTTAACAAGGTAGACCACTGAGCTACTGCCTACACGGAGGTGCCCACATCCCCCTGAGCACGGGGAACCACGGAGAACCATGGGGAACCTTGGACGCACTACTCCCACCAGTACATTCATGTGTAAAACAGAGAATGTTTTGAGGCCCATGGCTCCACTAACTCTCCCCTGGTCCCTCCCCGCTCACAGCTCTTCTCAAGCCTTATTTGTGTATTCAAAAGAAACGATTTACAGTGATGGCATGGAAACTTCCCAGCATGCCTTTTAACCTGTCGTTTTTCACTCTCTTCACAGCAGGCTGTCCAGAGGAAATGCTTTATTAAGATCCCAGAGACATAAAGAGCCAGGGTGACTTACTCCTGCATTACTGTCTAAAAGGTAAAGTTATTTAGACCAATAAAGCACTAATATATTGTTTTAGTGGAATTACACAGAAGTTATCTCTACCTTAATAACATCACCACAACCCCTAATGTTGTTTAGATCAATAAAGCCTATTAAAGTAATGACCTCAACACAGATAACACTGTATACTGGCATTACGAAGCACAGAGAACAACTGAAGTCAAATCACAAACCATTCTAATACGGTTCAAAATGTGACCCGTTTCAGGAAGCTAGGTGTATGTTGCACGTCACTACTTCACAGGAGAGGCATTTGAACGTCTTTTTTTTTGTTGTATTTTATCCAAATGCATTTTTTGGCAGAAATGCCTTCTGGAACATGTGAACTTGTATGTGCCTTAATAACAAACTTGTATTCCCTATGTAAATACAAATAAAATTGTTAAATTTATGGAGTTATGGAAAAAGACAGGAACCTTCCCGCTAGCCATGACTGGCTGAGATAATGGATGGGCTGGACATGCCGGGAGATGAGTGTGGATTGGTCTGCCGTGAAGCATGCTTCTGTCGATAACGTTAGCTGCTCAGTATGTGTTGATCATCCTTTCTAGAGCAGATTTTTTTTTGTTTTTACAACGTTAGCCATCGAGAAATACAAAATGTGTTACTTTTCTCAAAAACACAGACGCCCCGAATTTAGCAGGCGCAATCAACAGATCAGTTGGAAAAAGTTGTGATGGGCTAGTTGCACTGCTAATTATAGCCTAATGTTAGTTAGCTAGCGAACATCGAACCTAGTTGGTTAGCTTTAGCTACTTGCATATTCATACTAGGGCTACTGTATGACAATACGTTTGTATTGGTAGCAGTATGAGTTTGGTGTATTCGGGTTCATTGTTTAGCTAGCTAGTTGTTTAGCTAGCTATGTCTAAACAAGAGACTCTACTTCGCCAGATGATTACATGACCCATCAAGTTAGCAAGGTGTCTGGGGGAGATTACGGCCAGCTATTGTATTTCATGAACATGTGTACATGTCTAGACAATAGTGACCCATCCACTTAGCTAGATGTGGCTATAGCATTTCTTTCACATGACCCATCAAGTGTGTCTAGGGTAAGCGTAATCTAATATTTGTATCTGGAAACTGTGTTTTTGATATTGCTACTAAGCAAATACGCTAGTAACCATTTCACTGTACTATTTTCACCTTCTGTGTCCTGTGCATGTGACAAATGTATTTTTATTTGATATAGAGTATGTTTACCAGAGATGGTAATGTGAACAACATAACCTGCACCAAAGTCAGATTAGGATATAGGCCAAGGACTCCCTTATTGTAGACTACTACGGTTACCATATTTAGCCTTGAAAACTTTGGTTGTTTACTACACTACTCACTCTGTTTAGCACATGGCCTCACATGTGAATCTTTAAAGAGATGGGTGGGGCTAAAGCTTAAGAGGCTGTGAACGATGCTGAATGGGTGTAGACAAAGAAGAGCTCTCCAGTTGGCATACCAAAACATTCAAGGGGCATTTTCTCCAAAGTGGGGTTACAAGTTTATGAACATTCAAAGCAGAATTAGTTTCCATTTTCCCTCAACTGTAGTGTATGATATACCATTTGTAGCTCTGAGTCTCTACTTTTATCCAATGTAAAAAAAAAAAACACAATTTCAAATTTTGCTACATTGGACTGAATCCAGGTGGTGGGTCACAAATGTGAACATGATGAATAGCTAACGCTGTGCCCTAGGAACTAGTTTATGACACACTGACTTACATTTACATTTACATTTAAGTCATTTAGCAGACGCTCTTATCCAGAGCGACTTACAAATTGGTGCATACACCTTATGACAACCAGTGGAACAGCCACTTGCATCTAAATCTTGTTGGGGGGAGAAGGGGGGTGAGAAGGATTACTGACCCTTACTTACCCTATCCTAGGTATTCCTTGAAGAGGTGGGGTTTCAGGTGTCTCCGGAAGGTGGTGATTGACTCCGCTGTCCTGGCGTCGTGAGGGAGTTTGTTCCACCATTGGGGGCCAGAGCAGCGAACAGTTTTGACTGGGCTGAGCGGGAACTGTACTTCCTCAGTGGTAGGGAGGCGAGCAGGCCAGAGGTGGATGAACGAAGTGCCCTTGTTTGGGTGTAGGGCCTGATCAGAGCCTGGAGGTACTGAGGTGCCGTTCCCCTCACAGCTGCACCATGGTCTTGTTGCGAGCTTCAACTGGAAGCCAGTGGAGAGAGCGGAGGAGCGGGGTGATGTGAGAGAACTTGGGAAGGTTGAACACCAGACGGGCTGCGGCGTTCTGGATGAGTTGTAGGGGTTTAATGGCACAGGCAGGGTAGTGTATGAAAAAGACCTCCTTCTAAACGTCAGGACGGTGATGTCAGAGAGTTGACATGTTTCTTTCCTGTCGGAAAACACTCTTTCTCTCGCAGGCCATAGAATAAGGAGTTGGGGTTCATATAAGCCCTCTGTGGTAGAACCCTGTATGACGTGGAATCAGTAGAGCTCTCCAAACCCACACTTCCCGCAGCCAGCTCCTACTCCATTCAGATGGGATCATTCCTAGCAGTGTCCACCAGGTGATGCACTAAATCAACCTAAATCAGCATCTGTCCATTAGCCCGAGGTGAACGATGACCACTGTTCATCTACTCCTACAGGGTCACCCCCTCCCCCAGTCACCATGACAATACAGGAGGAGAAGGAACGTGCATACAGCAGCATCATCACACTCCTGTGCTGCAGCTTAAATCCAATCAGATTCACAGTCCGTGATGGGAGATACTTAAGGAATGGAAGGAACCTCACGAATCATATATAAGCAATGTTATGAAATAAATTCAAGGTATAGTCCTGACAGACTAAATATGGCTATTGTTTAATTCAGTAGTACGAACATCAACACAGATTTTGTAATTGGTCTAGAGGTGTCACAGAGAGAGTTTGATAAGCTTATACAGACTGGTCAGAGGGGATGTGGTGAAGCATACACATGGTTGAAGAGAAAAGACTTGTGCGTGCGTCTGTTGTTAGTGTACAGACATATGGATTGCAGCACAGAGGAACACCACAACTCAAACCACAGGAAAGACGGTTTTGATGTTACCTCTATCAGCAGGATAGGCGATGAAAAATAACACTTTCTGTCTTACAAAAGTGTTTAAGAAAAGTCCCTTTGCAGGGTTTCATTATGTTGTGAGATGAATTCAGGAGGTTCAGGCAGAGGAATGACACTCAAAACATAAACAACAGAAATAACAAGAGCCTTTTAAGAAGTTTCAATTGACTCTCACATCAATGCATTTGTGAAGACCACTTTAGGTAGATAACTGTCTGAGTAACCGGAGAAAGGCAGTATGCCACTCAACAACAAAAGCTTTTTGTCATCTCCTCTTTCTAGTTTGCACCAATACCAAACTTAAGCATTCACATATGGTTAGCCTCTCTCTACATTTTTCACAACCCAACTAACTGTTGATATCCCCAGTTACACAATGAAGCCATTTCACAGAGGTCAACAAGCAGGCGCCCGAGCACCATGAGGTGGGGAAATCCCTACTTTTCTTTATATCACAGCTTTAAAACAGATTACACCTATTTTGTTCAGGGAAGGCAAACAGGTATGAATAATAGTGTGATTAAGGGAGTATTGACAACAGGAGAGAAGTCGTGTCTCAGCTGGAGGCTCTTTGGTTACTCCAGAGGACTAAATCCAGGGGTTATATCTGTACTGCACAACGCTGTCCTCCTTCCTGCAGGGTCCACAGTCAGGCCCACTGCTGTCCCACACAGACCGACCGACCACTAGAAACCTGAGATGATCCAGGCAGCACAAAGAGAGTGCACAGAGGTGATGATTGTGAATAATACCTCTGCAAAATCGATCATCTTTGACAGTATAATATTACCGAACAATAAATAAATGGGGCTAATAAGGGAAAGAGAGAGAGAGAGAGAGAGAGCAAAAGAAAGAAAGTAAAGTGAGGAGAGGATATCTGCCGCCAGCCTCAAAGTGAAAGCATAAATAAAGTGTGGCGCAGATCTTTTACCTTCTTCAATTATCTGGCTTTTGACATGCAAGCTGAGCACAGTATAATTAACATCTCTGGAGATAATGGGGTCGCTACTCACTGATCAATCTCACACATATATTATCCGCCTCTTACCAATCTATGCTCCCTCCGTTATCATGAGAAGGGAAAAACGCCACTATGGCATTTGCCTTTAAATAATTCTCTGAGACTATGCTTTATGTCAGCTCCAATAGGGCCCATATCCCAAAACGTAAATTAGGGCTGAGATCCAACAGATAGCTATGGTAAATACACGAGCTGATGCAACGCTATCTAACTTGTTTTTTGCATGCCTATTCATGCAAGATCAAATAATATCCTCTTAATCAATTACTCACTAAACATATCACTAAATTAAAATTGCATTTAGCCCTATTCCCCATAGCCAATAACATTAAATCATTGGCCTAGTAATCTTTTCACTGAGGTAAGTGTCTTTGAGAGGTCATCTTCTCAGCCCAATCTTGTAAAAGCTGCTAGCCACACCCTCTGACCAAGATAACACCTGATTCGCCACTAAACCTGCCCTCAAGTGATTTTTTAGGGTCACGCAAAGTATTTGGTTAAAAAAAATACTAAAATCACCAGGAATTCAGCAAAAAAAAAATGTTTGAAATGTAAACTTTTTAATTTTTTATCAAAATGTGTATTTTGGCAGAAATGCCTTCTGGAACATGTGAACATTCATGTGCCTTAATAACAAACTTGTATTCCATCTATAAATACAAATAAAATTGTTAAATTATGAGCAGAGTTGGTTTAACTACGGGGGAAAAACAACAACCATGCCGCAGCCATGCTTGGCTGAGATAGTGAGTGGGCTGGATATGCCAAGAGATTATTCTGCCATGTAGCTCACTGTCTATGACAAGAGCTGGTCAGTACACATAAGTGTTGCTCTCGCTAGTTAATGCTACATGTATGATCTGTGTAGTAATATTATTCGTATCGCATAGCCATTTGCATTGCTAGTTATAGACTAATGTTAGCGAGCTAACATTGAACCTGGTTGGTCAGCTACTTGCAGATTCATGCAAGGAAACAACGCTATGAGTTGGGATTATGGTTCATTGTTTAGCTAGCTTGCTACATGTCTAAATAAAAGAATCCACTAAGCAAGTAACCATTTCAATAGAATGTTCATGACGTCACTGCGACAACTGTCAATAGACGTAGCTGGTAAATTCGCAGAATAACTGACAAATTTACGAACTCACAACACCCGTTGAATATAGTCCATGTCAGGAAGTGTTGGCAAAAAATTATAATTAATGTTTGCCAGCAGCACAGTTGCAGTCACCAACGCTCTGTATAACATTAAAAACAGCCTGACCAGCTTTACTAGGGCGAGTAAAATGGTCCGAGTGAGCTGCTCTCTCATTTGTGTCTAGAAGTAACTTACAAGCTAGTTAGTTTGGGTGCTCTACTGCTGTTGTTGTTAGGTCAGAATGCTAAAACCTACTCTATCATTTTAAAAGGATCATTAGAAAAATAAATGGAAGATCTCGTACAACGCTGTGTACTACTCCCTTCACAGAACAGCGCAAACTGGTCTAACCAGAATAGAAAGAGGAGTGGGAGGCCCCGGTGCACAACTGAGCAAGAGGACAAGTACATTAGAGTGTCTAGTTAGAGAAACAGAGTCCTAAACTGGCAACTTCATTAAATAGTACCCGCAAAACACCAGTCTCAACGTCAACATCCGGGAAGCTGGCCAGTTTTATTGCTTCTTTAATCAGCAAAAGTTTTCATCTTTGCTAACATAATTGCAAAAGGTTTTTCTAATGATCAATTAGTCTTTTAAAATGATACACTTGGATTAGCTAACACAATTTGCCTTTGGAACACAGGAGTGATGGTTTCTGATAATGGGCCTCTGTACGCCTATATAGATATTCCATTAAAAAGCAGTAGTTTCCAGCTACAGTAGTCATTTACAACATTAATGTCTACACTCTATTTCTGATCATTTTTATGTTATTTTAAATGGAGGAAAAAAAAGTTTTATCTTTCAAAAACAAGGACATTTCTAAGTGACCCCAAGCTTTTGAACGGTAGTGTATATATAAATATACATTATTTTTTTATGACACCTTCATTTAACTAGGCAAGCCAGTTAAGAACAAATTCTTATTTACAATGATGGCCTATACCGGCCAAACCCGGACGACACTGGGCCAATTGTCCGCCGCCCCATGGGACTAACAATCACGGCCGGTAGTGTTACAGCCTGGATTCAAGCCAGGGTCTGTAGTGACGCCTCTAGCACTGAAATGCAGTGCCTTAGACCGCTGCGCCACTCCGGAGCCCATGATATAACATTTTCTAGCTCTTAGTCTCTACTTTTATCCAGTGATAAAAACACAATTTCAAATTGTGCTACGTAAAAAAAAAACATAAGACCAAAATAGAGCCGGCCAGTCACACGTAGATTAATTGAGAAAAGTGAATTATTACGTGACATAAAACATGTGTCAGTGCTTGTTAGGCACATGGATGGACATTGTCAAGAGGTGGACCACAACAAGCATAGGGCCACCACTTCCCTTACAGATCCAAAGCCACCACAACAGACTCAGTAGAGGCTGTCCCAGTCTAAATAGTGTTGCTCTCTCAGGTTATTTACCAGAGATTCTGTGAAAACAGCTGGAGCCAAAAGCCCTGAGACGTGTATCTAGTTGTATCTAGTTGTTGTTTGGATTATTTCCATCCGCCTGTCAATGGCAGGATCACATCTCCGGAGATGGAGGTGTAGTGTAGGAACTCACTAATACACTGCACCCAGAGAGAGAAGAGAGGAGAGAGGCAGAGTTCACTGGGGCACCCTGCACGTTATCCACTCCTTCAGAGGGGCTAAATGAAGATGAGGAGTACAGTCTCTGCTTCTGTTCAGGGTCAGCTGCTGCTGCAAATACAATAAAGCTGATTATTGTGGAAAACAGACAATAATATAACCTAGATATTTTCTGAATAATCAAGTAGGTATTGCATTCCATGTGTCTTCGCAACATTACAAGCCTGGAAGTATTCAGATGAAATCTCCACGTAAAAGCATAAGAAAACAAAGATAGTCTTTGTTTATGATAAAGTACACCAATTTAGAGTCACCTTGTTACATCAATACCAGTGTAAGCCCACATTCTGATTTGCTTGAACACCAGTGTTCCAAGTATTCATTTTATGAGATATAATGAGATGTGAGCTACTGTTTAACTCCCACATTATAAGCGTTAAGAACAGGCTACTAAGTTCTGCATTATCTCTTGAAGCATGAGGCGGTCAGTATAATATCTCACTACTTAGAGAAGTGATCCATGAACAAAATGGAGATACAAATACAAAAATATATTGTAATCCTCATTAAAGCCATTAACCTTATATACTACCAGTCTTGATGCGAATGTTGCAAGAGCAGCCTCAATTATTATCACCGTTTTGAAGATACATTTCTGAATGACAACTGTTCCTTTTATTTACCAATATCAATAAGAAGCATTGACAACAAAATCAAAACATCACTGACAATGAAAATGCACAATTCCAGAGTATGAGCAACACTGCAATTTAAAAGAGACTGAATAGATTGCAAAATGGAGGATTACTTCTTTTTTTTTTTTCCTTTGCCACTGTTGCTAAGGAGGTTCAGTGAGCTACTTAAGTGTATTAATGCGATGCTGCCTGGAGACTGGATGGTTTATCACTTTGCACACTCTCAACAAATGTGCGTTTTATGTGGCAGGTCTGAGTTTAGACTCTGGTGTCCAGCCGTAAGGCAGCTAATAAAAAAAACGACCTTTGAAACCTGGTGTGTGTGGACTAGTACCGACATGACACCACCGAGCAGACAGGCGTCAATGTGGCTCACCTTTTCACCATGCTCACTAGCTGACAACACCCTCTGCCTCCAGACTAGCAGTCTGGCAACAGGACAACATAACTCAGACAGGTGAAAGTCAATGTGTGTGGAGAATAAGTTGTTAGAAGTAATATATTTAAAATTGCAAGATCCACCAGGTAAGTAATTAAATCAATTAAGTGTAACAGTAAACATACTCACTTTTTGCTTTCGGTAAGGAGATTACTGTATTGGAGGGTGACAACACTGATAATTGCACAGTACCTACACCACACAAATGTAATTATGGAGATTTAAACATGACACCCCTTCCCTTCCGTTTTACAAGCCAAGCGGAATTCCTGGCAAGGTCTACACACACTCTCAGGCACGCGCACACACACACACTCTTTAAGAGTGTGTATCGGAACACACTCTTAAAGGCCCAGTGAAGTCAAAAATGTGATTTTCTTGTGTTTTATATATGTTTCCACACTATGAGGTTGAAATAATACTGTGAAATTGTGAAAAGAATGATAATGTTCATTCTAGTGTAAGGTATTTTTGAAAAGACAGCTTGAAATTTCAGCCTGTTTAGGTGGGATGGCGCTTGGCCTGCCTGGTGACATCACCAGGCGGTAAATGAGTTAATAGGCCAAACTCCTCTGCCAACAAAAACTAGTTTTCAGTTTTCCCCTCCCTACTCAGACCACTCCCAGACAGTCGAAGCAAAATTCTTGCTTGAGAAATTGTTTTTTTGTTGTTCATTTCTCTACAATTTTAATTGAAAACAATCACAGTAAGGTATTTAACTGTTACCCAGAAATGATTTGATATTGAGATAGAAGTGGCTGCATTGGACCTTTAATGTTTCCCACTCCCTTTCGTAGTGACCTGTGCTAACCTTGGTCCCACCTCCCGAGGCAGAGCAGGAAGCCGTGCTGAGTGAGTGCTGCTGAGTCAGTCTAGGCCCAGCCTCTCAGCCTCTAGCCTCCCAGTCTCTTACACAATGCAGCTTGCCTAGAGCAGGGGCCTCCCAGCACCTGCCTCAGAACTCTTTTGTGAGATGATCAAATCTGAGGGCCGGGGGGGGTACATCCTGCGTGAAACCGCATCCTGAACAGCATCACCGCGTCTCACAGTAAATAAATACTCTCTCCTCACAAAGCTTCCGTCAACTGTCACTGCCTTGGCTCCAATCACCTTCAAGTCCAAACAGGAAAGTGCAGAGAGGCGAGGGAGATGGCAGATATGAGCTTTCATTTGCTTCTTGCTGCAGTTTTGCCTCGGCGGCGGTGCTTCCTATTCTCCTGCTCCGCCAGCTGCCCACGATCTGTTCCGGACCCCTGGTCCTTCCTGCTACCCTTCATTAGTGCATTATCCAGGGGGAGGCGGCAGCCATAACGCCAGGAAGTCACCATTAGGTGCAACTCGGACCATTTAAGAAGCACGCTGCACAGACACTTAAGGCCAAACACGGGGCTCCTGTAGTAGCCTAGTGAGCCTGTAGCATACAGCAGCACAGAGACAGTTGCCTGCCTTATTAAGCATTATCAGATATACATTATCAGAGGAGATACAGCTAAACAACAACAGAGCATGACAACGGCGACATGACAACAAGCTCACCATTGACAAATTGCTTTTTGTTGCACTGCAGACAGGCTACATGTGTGATTAACTTATTAAATGAAGGGGTGTGATAAGGCAGTTCATTCTTCATGGCGCTGAACTTGACACGTTACATAACAAGAGGGGTACACAAGAAAATATTAAAAAATCTACTTGAGAATGATGTTTATCTATATTGACTTGAAAAAGTTATATTTGGTTTGATTGTGTCACCAGAATCTGAAACAAACATAACAATGGCTGTCCTCTTGCTTAAATGGAGAGAGCATCCAGACCTTCAGTTCCTCAAGCATTCCTTACACTGTTTTATTACATTTCAATGAGTCAAGCTGAAAAGTGCATGCAGCTGCTGACTCTAGCCTATCGCTGCTCTGACAATTTTTACAGCATTGTCCACCAGGCTTGAAACATCCTTTTTACATTTTTAATTTAACCTTTATTTAACCAGGCAAGTCAGTTAAGAACAAATTCTTATTTTCAATGACGGCCTAGGAACAGTGGATTAACTGCCTGTTCAGGGGCAGAACAACAGATTTGTACCTTGTCAGCTCGGGGGTTTGAACTTGCAACCTTCCAGTTACTAGTCCAACGCTCTAACCAGTAGGCTACCCTACCGCCCCATCCTTGTGTGTGTGTGTGTGTGTGTGTGTGTGTGTGTGTGTGTGTGTGTGTGTGTGTGTGTGTGTGTGTGTGTGTGTGTGTGTGTGTGTGTGTGTGTGTGTGTGTGTGTGTGTGTGTGTGTGTGTGAAATTATGGATAGCTGAATGTGTGTGTGTAAAATTATGGATAGCTGAAAGTGTCTTACATGACCCATATTCTGTTGATGTCAGACTTGTTGGTGACTATTTAAAATCTTTATGGTTATGCTGTATTTTGATTGCCAGTAAACAGGGGAAGGCAAAATATGACATGCAGTTACTCCGATAGAAAAGCTCTGCCCAATTGGAACTTTCAACCGTGGTCTGACGTCATCACTTCTCAACATCGATGGGAGACAGGACAGGACAGGAGCTGAGAGACGCCAGAAGACGGAGTAGATAGTTATTTTCAGATCATTATTTTCACTCAAATCAGTGGAAAAGCCAGGCAAATGAAACTTACTCATCCATGGGATTAAAGGAAAGGTTCACCCATTTTGAATGTTATATTGTTTTTGTGGATCTCGGAGTGAGGTTCTATCGATTCCCTGGGTCAAGTATTGTTTTTATGTGTATCTGAGTTATTGGCGTTCAAGCAGGCAGAAATCTGGCCGGTATGACGTAGCACGGTGATAAAGTCGCTCTCACTACACTGAAAGTTAAAACCTCTTAGTGATCCTTTCAATTTGACAACATCCAGTGAAATTTCAGAGCTCCAAATTTAAACTACAGAAATACCAATATTCAAGATTCACGACAATATAAGTGGAATACATCAAAATAAAGCTCAATTTCTTGTTAATCCAACCGCAGTGTCAGATTTCAAAAAGGCTTTACGGCGAAAGCAGACCATGCAATTATCTGAGGACAGCACCCCGCATACAAACACATGAAAATCATTTTCAACCAGGCAAGTGGTGACACAAAAGTCCGAAATAACGTTATAATAAATGCCTTACCTTTGAAGATCTTCTGTTGGCACTCCAAAATGTCCCGAGAAACATCACAAATGGTCCTTTTGTTCGATAATGTCCTTCCTTATATCCCCAAAATGTCAATTTATTTGGCGCGTTAAATTCAGAAATACACCGGTTCCAACTCGCCCAACATGACTACAAAGTATCTAATAAATTACCTGTAAACTTGGTCCAAACATTTCAAACAACATTCCTAATCCAACCTAAGGTATTCTAAAACGTAAATAATCAAAGAAATTTAAGACGGAATATACTGTGTTCAATACCGGATAAAAACAACGTGAAGAGCGCTCCAGTTCACACGCATCAAAACAGTAGAGTCCACTTGGCTTGACACTTCCTAAGAACAGCCCTACTTCTTCATAGCTCAAAATAAAAATGTCTACCAATTTCTAGACTGTTGACATCTAGTGAAAGCCGTAGGAACTGCAACCAGGTTCCTATTAAAGAGGGCTTCCCATAGAAATCCAACTGAAAACCAAGTGACCTCAAAAAAATTAATTCCTGGATGGTTTGTCCTCAGGGTTTCACCTGCCAAATCAGTACTGTTATACTCACAGACATTATTTTTTACAGTTTTAGAAACTTTAGAGTGTTTTCTATCCAAATTATATGCATATCCTAGCTTCTGGGCCTGAGTAACAGGCAGTTTACTTTGGGCACGCTTTTCATCCGGACGTGAAAATACTGCCCCCTATCCGAGACGTTTTAATAGGAATATGACTTTCCGATCATGAAAACGTCTACTAAGTATGTCAGATTTCAATACAGGCCAATATTATAACTCTGGAGGATGTCTTCTCTCAAATGAGCGATTTATCCTATTTTTGCGATATCCCTACAACGAGAAATGTGTAATTTAACGGCGGTTCTAATCTAGCACATTGTTCCTATTTGTCTGCCTCTTTAGTCCAGGGTACATTGCATGGTGCCGTTGCCAGAGATATTATAGAAAGGGGATAGGAATCCAATGAATGAAGTAATGTATAACGTCCCACCCAGCAGAATGTCGACCAATCGCATTCCCGTTGTCATGCTGCGACCCGTGGTTGCTAAGCTAATCGTCATGCCATCCCTTCTCAAAGTCAGTGTATATGACGAGATACAAACTTTTGAGGAAAATAAGCACGTAATGTAATGATTCCAAAGCTATTCGATACCACAGATACCAAGTTAATTATCTCACATCTCTGAAAATATTTGTTACGTGGTACTTCTTATTGATGAAATTCATGCTAGTTTTATTAGCTAGTGCCCAATAGACTCCCATTCACTCCTTGAAGGAGAGCGCTCCTTGTCCCAGAATTGTTCAGAATGCACCACGTGGCCCATTCACGTAGCCTCTGCAATGTTTTCCATCTCCTCAAACGTATATCTGCTGTTGCGAATGTTAGAGTCCACTCTGTAAACCACATCGATCTGCAGGTTGAACAGACAGCTAACTAGCTGTGTTACATGCTGATATTGTCTTTGGTATTATTGTGTGTAGCTACATTTGCTAGCTAGGTACCTAGCTAGCTAGACAGCCAGCCCATAGAGAGCATTGCATTGTGGATTTTGTTGTCGACTTCAGCTGCAACAGATTTCCACAACGATTTTCCATGTTGCTACCAAACTTATTATAATGCCAAAATGAAGCACTTATTCACACAGTAAATGAAAGGAATTAGTGGTTTTGGGTGGATTTTTCCTTTAAGGTTGTGTAGAAACACCATGCACTGAGTGAGTGATGCACCTTAATTCAACATTTAGTGCCATCTGGATCCTATTGGGTACAGTACTATTTTAACATCTTATCAGGAATCCGTTGAGCAGTGATTAAGCTAGGTTACTGATCTGATAAGGCCCCCTGCTCTCTACAGTGGAAGTTGTGTTAAGTGGGCCGTATGTTGAGCTACTGTTAAATGCGTATTGAGGTCTGCTATGCCGGTCAGGTGGCTACAGGCTACACCACACAGTGTTCAATCCATGCCTGAGGAGCAGACTCACTGGGCAGACACATTACTTAAAGGGCAACATCTCACTGAGCACGCCTCGACCTGCCCGAGGGGGGTGTCTGTGTGTCGTGAGTGTGTGTTTGTATCAAAGTGTGTATGTCCTTATATGTACTGTGTGTGTGTGTGTGTGTGTGTGTGTGTGTGTGTGTGTGTGTGTGTGTGTGAGGGAGCCCTATATCCTGAGGATTCTTAGTTGTTGTTCATTTCCTGTTCAGAGTCCAAATAAGCACATAAAGGCCAAACGGCGCTCTTCCCTGGCCTTCAACCACATCACAGCAGTTTTCCACACAAGTGGCTAACCACAAATAATTATACAGTTAAAACAATTTTCTGCGTCCATCTGATCTATTTTGCCATTAGAATGACACTAGAGCATTGAGGCCTCACTCGCTCTTTCCCTGAGCAAAACCCTCTCCTCTTGATGACACAACTAGACAGAAACCTCCGCAACAGAAGAAAACTCTAACTGAGCTGTGAGGAATAGGGGGTCTATTTGTTTAGCAGGATGTTAATGAATAAAGCAGGACCCGGTGGCATTCAGTATGAACCACCGTTTTCATAGGGCCACAAGGAAATGGAGAGGTTCATTTGACTGTTGGTTTAAATTAACCTTCAGTTGCTGAGAGAAAAGGACCTGAGTGACATTACTATTTTCTAAGACAATACTTCCTTACGCTTGTCGTACTTGACATAAATTATTCATTATGACAAAGAAAAGCAGCGCTAAACAAATAAGTCATAAATTAAAGGTCAATACCGACCGGCATTGTAAGATAAATCAAATAAGAATTCATACATACATGATGATTGTGATCATTTCACAAAACAGCCACGGTTGAATATGCCTTTGTAAGCAAAACTACAGAGAAAGGGAATAGAGGAGAAATGTATTATATCCATTTCTTATCTATACTGAACAAAACTATAAACGCAACATGCAACAATACCAAAGATTTAATGAGTTACAGTTCATATGAGGAAATCAGTCAATTGAAATTCATTAGACCCTAATTTATGGATTTTACATGACTGGGCAGGGGCGCAGCCATGGATGGGCCTGGGAGGGCATAAGCCCACCCACTTGAGAGCCAGGCCCATTGACTGGGGAGACAGTTTTTTCCCCCCACAAAAAGGCTTTATTACAGACAGAAATGTTATTAGGCCCATGAAAACGTACAGCGCATGCACATATAGGATGTCTTGTACGGGGAATAAATTAATTCTACTTTCACCCTGGTCACTTCATTTGGACTAAGAAAATACACTTGATGACACTGTCAGGAAGCATTATGACCATTATAATCGTATAAACCAGATAGCCTATCAGGTACATGGCCTTAAGTCGGTCATTAGTCACAAAGACGGTGTCTTGTCCTGCTCCTGAAATCTGCTCCTACACCAACATATAAGAGTTTTGACACTGTTGGTGTCATAACCAGCCATAAAATGACACAATATTTGTTACAACAGGTAACAATATGTGTCAGGACAGTGTTATCACCATATTATGGCAGGTTATGAAAAGTTATGTCAGACATTGTGACATTATGTAGTACTCGCAAGACCACATATTGAGTGTCTCGGTGGTCTTGTCTAGGTGTCAGATACATTTGTCCTCGGTCTTGATTCGGTCTCGGACAGTGAGGCCTCCTAATTTCTTCCCAAGATCAGCGCAGTAAGTACATTTTATTCATTCAGTGCATAAAACTGCGTGGCGAGGGAAAATATATACACTCCTTTCTTGAAACAATATCCTTTATATCTACATCTTTATATCTATTATAAACATGTTTGCGCAGTGGCGAACCTATAGGCCTTCAGTGTGTGACAGATTCGCGATTCTGAAAGGACAACAACCATAATACCAGCGCACTCAAGTAGGAGGTGCACTTTTTGTAAAACACAAAGGGTCAGTGGTGTAGTGGAGTGTATACGCAGGCCAGTGGTGTAGTGGAGTGTATACGCAGGCCAGTGGTGTAGTGGAGTGTATACGCAGGCCAGTGGTGTAGTGGAGGGCAGGCCAGTGGTGTAGTGGAGTGTATACGCAGGCCAGTGGTGTAGTGGAGTGTATACGCAGGCCAGTGGTGTAGTGGAGTGTATACGCAGGCCAGTGGTGTAGTGGAGGGTATAGGCAGGCCAGTGGTGTAGTGGAGTGTATGTAGTGGACGCAGGCCAGTGGTGTAGTGGAGTGTATACGCAGGCCAGTGGTGTAATGGAGGGTATAGGCAGGCCAGTGGTGTAGTGTAGGCAGGCCAGTAGTATACGCAGGCCAGTGGTGTAGTGGGTATACGCAGGCCAGTGGTGTAGTGGAGTGTATACGCAGGCCAGTGGTGTAGTGGAGGTATACGCAGGCCAGTGGTGTAGTGGAGGGTATAGGCAGGCCAGTGGTGTAGTGGAGGTGTATACGCAGGCCAGTGGTGTAGTGGAGTGTATACGCAGGCCAGTGGTGTAGTGGAGGGTATACGCAGGCCAGTACGCAGGCCAGTGGTGTAGTGGAGGGTATACGCAGGCCAGTGGGTGTGGAGTGTATACGCAGGCCAGGAGTGGAGGTATACGCAGGCCAGTGGTGTAGTGGAGTGTATACGCAGGCCAGTGGTGTAGTGGAGGGTATACGCAGGCCGGTGGTGTAGTGGAGGGTATACGCAGGCCAGTGGTGTAGTGGAGTGTATACGCAGGCCAGTGGTGTAGTGGAGGGTATACGCAGGCCAGTGGTGTAGTGGAGTGTATACGCAGGCCGGTGGTGTAGTGGAGTGTATACGCAGGCCAGTGGTGTAGTGGAGGGTATACGCAGGCCAGTGGGCGTGTATACACAGGCCAGTGGAGTGTATACACAGGCCAGTGGTGTAGTGGAGTGTATACGCAGGCCAGTGGTGGTGTGGAGGCAGGCCAGTGGTGTGGAGTGTATACACAGACCAGTGGTGTAGTGGAGGGTAGGGTATACGCAGGCCAGTGGTGTACGCAGGCCGGTGGTGTAGTGGAGTGTATACACAGGCCAGTGAGTGTAGTGGAGGGCAGGCAGTGGTGTAGTGGAGTGTATACACAGGCCAGTGGTGTAGTACGCAGGCCGGTGGTGTAGTGGAGTGTATACGCAGGCCAGTGGTGTAGTGGAGTGTATACGCAGGCCAGTGGTGTAGTGGAGTGTATACGCAGGCCAGTGGTGTAGTGGAGTGTATACGCAGGCCAGTGGTGTAGTGGAGTGTATACGCAGGCCAGTGGTGTAGTGGAGTGTATACGCAGGCCAGTGGTGTAGTGGAGTGTATACGCAGGCCAGTGGTGTAGTGGAGTGTATACGCAGGCCGGTGGTGTAGTGGAGGGTATACGCAGGCCAGTGGTGTAGTGGAGTGTATACGCAGGCCAGTGGTGTAGTGTATACGCAGGCCAGTGGTGTAGTGGAGGTATACGCAGGCCAGTGGTGTAGTGGAGTGTATACGCAGGCCAGTGGTGTAGTGGAGTGTATACGCAGGCCAGTGGTGTAGTGGAGGGTATAGGCAGGCCAGTGGTGTAGTGGAGTGTATACGCAGGCCAGTGGTGTAGTGGAGTGTATACGCAGGCCAGTGGTGTAGTGGAGTGTATACGCAGGCCAGTGGTGTAGTGGGAGGCCAGTGGTGTAGTGGAGGTATACGCAGGCCAGTGTATAGGCAGGCCAGTGGTGTAGTGGAGGGTATAGGCAGGCCAGTGGTGTAGTGGAGGGTATAGGCAGGCCAGTGGTGTAGTGGAGGGTATAGGCAGGCCAGTGGTGTAGTGGAGGGTTTAGGCAGGCCAGTGGTGTAGTGGAGGGTTATAGGCAGGCCAGTGGTGTAGTGGAGGGTTATACGCAGGCCAGTGGTGTAGTGGAGGGTATACGCAGGCCGGTGGTGTAGTGGAGGGTTTAGGCAGGCCAGTGGTGTAGTGGAGGGTATAGGCAGGCCAGTGGTGTAGTGGAGGGTATAGGCAGGCCAGTGGTGTAGTGGAGGGTATAGGCAGGCCAGTGGTGTAGTGGAGGGTATAGGCAAGTATAAGCCGTATACTCACCTTTTCTTCAGTGTGCATTGCTTATACTCACTTCTTATTCCCTACGGATGCGTATCAAAGTAGTGTAGTGGAGGTACAGTGCCTTGCGAAAGTATTCGGCCCCCTTGAACTTTGCGACGTTTTGCCACATTTCAGGCTTCAAACAAAGATATAAAACTGTATTTTTTTGTGAAGAATCAACAACAAGTGGGACACAATCCCTTCGCTGGGTGGGCCGTTTGGGAACGTTTTGGCAAAATTAGAGTATACCCACTTCTCAATGCACCACTGCATAGGGCCGATGGAAAGACAGCAGTCACACACAGCATGATGTTAAAGGATAAGCAGTCCATAAACTCGAACATAATAAGCCAGTAAGTCCCAATCATAAGAATACTGTCACGCCCTGACCTTAGAGATCCTTTATGTCTCTATTTGGTTTGGTCAGGATGTAATTTGGGGTGGGTATTCTATGTTCTATTATTTGTATTTCTATGTTTGGCCGGGTAGGGTTTGGCATCTTTTCTAAATAAAAGAATATGTACGCTCACAGCGCTGCACCTTGGTCCTCTTCATTCAACGGCCGTGACAAATACAAAAACACAACCATTAAGCATTTCCCAATCAAAATGTACAACTATTACTTCCCATTGCAAAAAACATTTCACATTTAGCACACAAATTAATGGGTGACCTAAAGTTAAGTGAAAATATGAAACAGACAATCATAACTTCAATCAAAAATATCAAATTCCCAGTTTATGCCACAAAACCAACTTCATAAGAGGTTTTTAAAAAAGGTTCTATTTGACTCAATGTTCTATGACGTACACGAAGGTATTGTTTGCAGAATAAATGGATGCAGTTCAATGCTAAGTCCCAAAAATATTGCTATCGAGTTGAAAATCACACATTGTTTGCTGCCTTCATTTGGGATGTACCGTTTCAGTTTCAATGGCTCAATATTCTGGACAAAAACAGACAAATCTAACAAAGACTGGGAATGACAATACAATCAAACTAGCAAGGGCAATGATCACAAGTTAGTCATAAAGTGGCTAATAGGCTAGTATATCTATTTATGTACCAAACAAAAAACACGGAGCCTAACATTAGCTAGATATCTAGCTAGCTGCTAGGAGAATGCCATGTTATGCCAATGAATGACTGACTTTTTCCCCTTATATCGTTTTTGGCAATACACAGCTCGAGATGCAGGTGTCATTTGGTTTGCTAGCAAGAACTTGAATGACTTAAAAAGTTAACATATCTCCTGCATTTGGAAATTCACTCTAGCTATCTGCTCCGATTTTAGAGCACTCACGTCTGAGTGTGGCAAGCATTAGTTGATGTGCATAGTTGAGGGAGAGAGAGCCTACCGTTTCATGGTTGTTTGATCAATAGGACTATAAAGTTCCCAAAAGTAAGAGGACTTCCGTGCAGTGTTGATTTTAGCATGTAACTCGATGGGGCAAACTCAAAAAAAATGTTTTTATACATGCCAGCAAGGACACTAAACAATACATTAATTGCAATATAATGGCAACAAGCCGTGCCCACAAACTGTTAGGGCCTATAGAACACTGTCTCAACAGCAGAGCTTTCTTTCCAGCACAATTGAGTGAATCCTTATCCTCGCTATAACTGGCTATCAGCGGAGACTTGCCTCGTTTACTGCCTTTTTTTAAAACATAGTTGATATGGCTGACTTGCTTAAACAATTGTGGTTTCTACTAACAATTGAGCTGTACAAACTATGGCATAAGGAACGATGAGCGGATAAAACGCATTCCGTAATTTTGATTAAGACATTAATGAGCGAGCGACGACAGACAGTCAATATATCTATGTGTTCAGCACCTTTGAAATGTACAGCGACAGAATGCAGAACATGGGCTGCTCTAACAGTATTTTCCCTGTACACCAAGTACAGTACAAGAACCGTAGGATAAATAAAGGGGGCATATAAGCAGACAACAAAACCTCTTACAATATTAGATGACGACATTGCTCAAAAACAGGTTATTGGCTACATGTTTTTTTTTATTTTTTTTTTATTTCACCTTTATTTAACCAGATAAAGCACAGCAGTGCGACAAAAAACAACACAGAGTTACACATGGGATAAACAAAAGTACAGTACACAATACAAAAATCTATATACAGTGTGTGCAAATGGAGTAAGGAGGTAATGCAATAAATAGGCCATAGTAGCGAAGTAATTACAATTTAGCAAATGAACACTGGAGTGATAGATGTGCGGATGATGATAGAGTAGAAATACTGGTGTGCAAAAAAGTCAATAAAAACAATATGGGGATGAGGTAGGTAGTTGGATGGGCTATTTACAGATGGGCTATGTACAGCTGCAGCGATCGGAAAGCTTCTCAGATAGCTGATGCTTAAAGTTAGTGAGGGAGATATAAGTCTCCAAATTCAGCCATTTTTGCAATTCGTTCCAGTCATTGACAGCAGAGAACTGGAATGAAAGGCGGCCAAAAGAGGTGTTGGCTTTGGGGATGACCAGTAAGAAATTAAGAGGTGAAAATAGACCAAATTATTAGAGTGAGGCACATGGGCTACTAACAGCTTACTAAACAACACCCACTTAGTTGTACTTTCTTAGCTACAGTATACATATCTCCCTTACAAATTACATCATTTATGCAGCCGCATACAAGACATTTTTGGACTCCGCTTGGCTAGTGATGTGCTCACTTAAACATGAAGGTGGCGCCTCGGAAAAAACACACACAGCCACTTCATTGAATAGCAGGCTACTGGTTGCTTTGCACTGCTTGCAGTTAGCCGCTGATTCCTTCCAAACAACTCATTGTTGAATTTGCGATTTCCAACTTTCCAATCTTTATGTCCAATGGCCGATGAGCACCAATATGTTTATCTATAATTTATCATCATTATTTATCTTTATAAGACAATGATTAAAAAGGATTTGCCAGTAGACTGTCGACTTGATTCATAATGATGACTGCTAGCTAAGACTTTGAAAGTATGATGTTGACATGATCAGTCCAATCAAAGCTACTGTACATATAACGTGATTTGACGTCATTATATCTGTAGCCAATGACCTTGAGCCTTCTTGGAAGGGCACTTGTAATATAAAACTCTATGGCAGGACCCAAAGGTCAAAAATGTTGGATGTCTACCCTTACTAAGGACATAAACTTCACGATGACGTAGTGTCCCCATGAGTGACAGAATACTGAGCCAATCACGGAGGCGTAGAAAGCCCATTGTTCCTCACTGTGTTTGGGTTAGTAAAAATGTGTAACGTAGCTCTATTTTACCTCTGCATGCATTTTTTTCACTATTCGGACTGTCTAAATAATCCATGTGTTGTTCTGAAATATGAACACAGAAATACTGGACATTTTGAACTCTTATTATGGTGGTGATTTGACAAAATTACTATAATGGTCTTGAATTGGACTCACATTTTTCTGGTTTCGGTCTTGACTCTGTCTCTGACCCCTTTACCCCTCTCTTGACTCTGTCTCGATTTGCTCCGGTCTTGGAGCAACTCGAGTCTCACTTTAGGTGGTCTTGAACACAACACTGATGACACGGTATGACGTGTCATTATGTGTTATGAAAAACTAGTCTTGGAGGTGCGTTTCCTGACCAATTGCGCATTTGGTTAATGATATTTGGCCCCATTAGAAGGAATGCCTATTTCACTTCTTCTAAATCCCCAGAATGAATCGAAGACAACATTTATTACAGATTTCTTGAGTTGAAGTTTTTGTCGTGGATGTTTTAGTTGCGCAGTTTTACATCTGACTAAGGTGTTTGGTGCAGTAGTTCTGAAGTAAACAAAATGCGCAACGTGTTGTCTTATGTAAACAGACGGAACAAAATGCGCAACGTGTTGTCTTATGTAAACAGACGGAGCTGTTGGGGGTCTGTCTCACTGTCTATGCTATTTGATAGAGAAATCACTGCAGCTGTTCACACAATGTTAGTAGGCAAATGGACACTGTCAAATCAAAATCCAACCTTAATTTACCCATGGTGAGGCACGAATATTCCAAACTCTGTTTTAGATGAGACTTTGACAACAACGATCCTATTTACAGTTTATAGTCAATTTTGACACTAGAATAACTGTTTCTGACTCATATCGATGCCATATATGTAGTTTTCAATGGGATTTGTTGCTTTTTAAAAAGGCAGTCACTAAGTTAGATGGGGATAGGCGGTGAACAGCAGTCTTTTCACAGATTTTCAATGTGATTCAAGTCGGGCTTTAGCTGGGCCACTCGAGGACTTTCACATTCTTGTTCTGAAACCCTTCCAGCGTTGCTTTGGCTGTATGGTTGGGGTCATTGTCCCATTGGAACGGAAATCTTTTCTTCAGTCTAAGGTCGTTTGCAGGTTCTCATCGAGGATTTGCCTGTATTTGGCTCCATTCATTGTTCACTCTATCCTTACCAGTTTCCCAGCCCCTGCCGCTGAAAATTCTCCCCATAGCATGATGCTGCCACCACCACGATTCAGGTAGTGATGGTGAGCGGTATCTGATTTTGCATTCAGGCCAAAGAGATCTATTTTTGTCTCATCAGACCACAGAATCTTTTGACATGCTCTCATGTGCCTTTTTGCAATCTCCATGCGCTCCCATAAATCCAAGATTGGTGAAGTGCTGTAGAGACCGTTGTCCTTCTGACAGATTCTCCCATCTCAGCCAAGGAACTCGGTAGTTCTGTCAGTGTGTTCATTGGGTTCTTAGTCACCTCCCTAAACAAGATACTTCTTGCCCGGTTGCTCAGTTTGGTTGGACGGCCAGCTCTAGAGGCAGAGTCTGGTTAGATCCATATTTTTTTAATTTACCAATGACGGAGACCACTGTGCTCTTGGAGACGTTCAACACTCTAGAAATGTTTTTATACCCATCCCCAGATATATGCCTCATCACAATTATCTGAGATCTACGGATAGTTAATTGGATTTCATGGTATAGTTTCTGATCGGACCTAAAATGTCAACTGTGTGACCTTATATAGGAAGGTGTGAAACATGTTTTCACTTTGTCATTATGGTGTATTGTGTGTAGATGGGTGGGGAGAATCGACTTAATCCATTTTGAATTCAAGCTGCAACACAACAAAATGTGGAATAAATCAAGGGGAATGAATACTTTATGAAGGCACTGCATGTCAGAGCCAGGGGAGTGACCTCCCTCTGGGCAAGCAGATTAAGCCCTGCCTTCCTGGCTCTAGCCTGCAGATGACCCTTGACCTGGAAATCCTGCCCCTCTCCCAGTCCACCCACTGAGGACAAGGAACTCTGATAGGGACTCCTTTTCAAGAAGTTCAAGGGAAATGTGGGTCCGCCCAGGCCAGTATGCCTGGGAGGAAGCCTTTTATGTTTATGGGCGATCTTGATGAGGATACATACCCATTAGGTTTCAGACATAGAGGAGGTCTGTGGTATTAGCCATGAACAAGTGCACCATCAGCACAGAGAAAGACTCAAACCATTGACCACAGAGACCACAAATGAGGCGTTAAGTAGAGTGGCACAGCAGCAGAGTGGGGCATAGAGATAGAGAGATTTACCCCTCTTCTCCTCTCATCCATGCATGTGTCCGCTCTCCCTCTATCCACTCCTCCCCAAACCAGCCCATCCCCCTCATTCTTCCACTCCCTCCATTTCACATTTACATCAAAACATGTTGAATGGCCCACAATGCTTTGTCACAAAATAACAACTGTCACCTTCAGCAGAATTCATTAAATCAATGTTAATGTTGTTTTCCTTTAATGTAATTTCTGTAATTGAAATTTAATTCTCCAACAATATTTGGGAAGATTTTTAATTGACGTTTGCTGTAATTAATTGCTGGGCAGAAACCAAGGCAGAGACAGGGAGAAGTTAAAAAACGCAACCTGACAGAGATTGGGAGAGAGGAATGGGGTACTGGCGGGGCAGGCCGGGGAGAGGGGCCTGCTGGGACGGTTTCATCATCACGGCCACCCCCCTGCTGATGGAGTAGGGGAAGGGAGGGGGAGATAGATTCTTCTTCACAGTCGGGAGATTTAATTGCACACAGATTCCATTACCTCCGCACAAATGTCACGTTCACTTCTGATCAGTGGCAAGGCAGGGCCTGGCAGTCAGCCAGACTAGAGTGCAGAAAGTGTTCAGCCAATCAGAGAACCCATGGCAGACAGAGGAGGGACAGGGAGACTAGAGCATGCCAAAGATGTTAAAAACAAAGGACAGTCACACACAAAGCTGCCGATGCTACTACGACCGGTGTATCATTCAGAGAGTAAAGTGTGTCATTTTTGTTTTGATTGATATTTTTCAATGATTTTGCCAATATGACACAAGGTGGTCATGATAGTGTTTCATTTTTAATGACTATGTCATCGGTATGATGATATTCTGCAGACGTTTGTGCAAAACATGTTACATTTTTTAACACAGAACGTTAGAAACCTAACCCTAAAACTGTTTCTAATTGACAAAACAAAAAGAGAAAACATGTTTAGTATAATGTCTAATTTAAGTCACCATTCAAGATCCATACTTGTGTAGTAATACTTTCTGCAATGCATCAACATAGTTATAAATATGTTCAACAAAGTTTCAATATGATAAAACACTTGATAAATGTACAGATTCTTTTAAGTTGTTTCATTATTTAAAGTCATAATGCAATTTGGTTAAATAAAAATGGAACATTATTTGGCCTGAACAATTAACAATTCTTGAAAATACTTTTTGAGTATCTGTTGGCATCTAAATTAACTGAATTATAATGAGATGCAAATTAGCATAATAAATTAAATCCTACTGTGCTGCAGACTATAGTCCACAGATTGGCAGAGCACACACACAACATTAAAAGTCATTTTAGAGTAGATGTAGATAAGAGTAAGAATGTGCCCTTACCGTGTTCACTCGTGTAGGAAAGACCGGCGCTCCATTCTTCCAATGAGAATTCAGCTTAGGTTCTTTGGAGGCGGGATCATCAGCAGTTCACAGATGACACTGTATTTAAGTATGCGAGGGACAGAGAAGAGAAGGACAGGGGAGATAGATATGTCTATTACAAACAGGATGTGAAAAGGTGGGGAGAGTCCCTACAGTTCACTTAACCCACATCAACCGTGAATGTGAAGAGGGAAAATTAAACGTGATCAGTTCCAACCACACATATTTTACATGAGTTATGACACACTGATTCCTGTTGTCATCTCATGACCTAAATACATATAGAGTCATGTCACTGTTTAAATATTTACAAAGACCGATCAGTGGTGATTGCATAATGTGGTGATGATGCTGCTGATGAAAATGTCAGAGTTAACAAAATGACAATGTATACAACTACAGAACTCTGATTCTCATCTAACTCTGCATGTTCTGAGTGACACACTGAACTATAAACCCACACCATCATCTATGAGCTCTGTCTCAAAATAATCTGAATTTTGAAAGGCCATTTTCTGAACACCATTCAGTCAGTTACAAAATTACATTGTGAACGGTATACCATATTTTACGATATACCGGTATTGATACACAGACCGGTTTGGGTTTTTACTTTACCTTCTATAACGGTATTTTAATGTTTGGTTTGTTAAATGTGACACGCCGTGTGTTATGTCCAATTCTATAGTTTACTCCGCAACTTGAGTCATCTCTCTCAGCTCTCTCTCTTTGCATTCCGGTGTCCACAGACCAAGCCCCGCCCCCTGTCAAGAAGCACATTTGTTGTTCCTCGACCACAAGACACTTGCATTCGGTCTGCATGGTCAACAACAACATGCAACAATGTTGATGACAACAATGCTGTTTCCACTTTGCTTCTTAATATAAATCCCCTAGCTTTCTATATTTACACTATTAGTTTATGTTTCTTACATCTGAAAACTGATCGTTTGTCTTTTCTTAGGCAGTTGGGCCTAAATCATGTTAGCCGCTAATGCTAATTGCTAGTTAGCTGGCTAGCTAATAAATGTACTGAGTCAGAGCAAACGTAACTAGCTATACAGCCTGATAATACCAGTGATGGTGGGAGATCTAAATTAGAATGTTGTTTGTGTAACAGTATACTCTAAATCAAAGAGGAATACTCGAAGCATGAATATGTTAAGTACATAAAGTAGCTAAGACAAAACATTCAATGTAGCCAAAGACTACAGGGTCCCCTAGGAAACACTTATCAACACTTTGGTTCCTACCCTGTCACAATAACTCCTTCCAAGGCAATTTTTATTTGTTGTCATGTCAAACAACACTGTATTCAAAGTGCCCACTATTATATTCTAACTATAGAATTAGAATAATCATTATATTTCCATGGAACCAACAGTTCACCCAAGTGTTTTGCTATAAATGGCAAATCAAATCGCAACATTTGGTTGAAAATAAGCCCTAGATTGTTTGGCCATATCATGCAGCCCTACTTGTGGAAGCCCTATGTATGAAAATACCGATTTCTTTGTGGGGGGCGGGGGTTCAGTTGAATTGAACAGTATAAAGCAATCAAAATGGAGAAAGACCCATTGAAATCACTTAGAATGTATGTGTTGCCACCCTAGGATCACTCACTACTCAAAGCAAATTTAGAACTTTTATTATTCAAAAAACATAAAATAGCGTCAAAGACTGTCATTCTTTTATACAGTGATATCATATTTTAGCCATATAGCCCAGCCCGAGTGTGTGTGTGC
Organism: Oncorhynchus keta; assembly: GCF_023373465.1. NCBI lineage: Eukaryota > Metazoa > Chordata > Actinopteri > Salmoniformes > Salmonidae > Oncorhynchus > Oncorhynchus keta. Next base: position 9,459,926 of record NC_068441.1, on the reverse strand, counting down.
GTGACCATCTATGTCTTTAGGCCCATCTGTTTATGGCATGAGTGTATAATGCACTTTTGTTCTCCCACCAGAAGAACGGACCATGGAGATCCAGCTCCATTAATTGACCTTGCCTATGACAGCTAGTGTCAAAAGACTAAATATATAACTCTGACTCTTTCTCTGTGCAGCAGTAGTGTGTAGAGGCCCCAAACCAGACACAACAAGCCACAGGCCCGCCATCCCAACTCCTCATAATTCATGAGTGTGGAATTCAGCTAACCCCATTAACACGGCATTGTTTCCACAGCCGGGCCACATTCCTCTGCCCACCATCAGCCTCTGAACCCCAGATAAGACCCCTCTGATTACCCGTCTGCATGCCTGTCATTACTCCAAAAAAATATGTTGATCCCAATAGACGGCTTCACCTCTCTGAATTTATGGCTGCACCATTGGGGCTCTGCTCAAAAGAGCATTGGCTCAAAAAGGCCCTGTAAACTTTGAGACCCCGCACAGAAGGCACTCAACAGGCTATTGAGAAAAGACTCAATAAAAAAAGCATACACCCATGCAGAATTGACAATGGCTCCAAGAAAATCTAACTGATGAGATCATTCTAAAAGAGATTCGATTCATGGTCTCATGTAAGGGATATAAAGAAAGTGTGAGAGTAAAAGTACTTTTGAAGGTAGGTAATTACCTTTCACTTCGCAAATTAGCAGGAAGCAGTTAGAGTGGCTGTTTAGTTTATAGATGTGCCACTGGCTTTCCATCCAAAAAACTGAACAAACAGCCAAACACTGTATGATACAGTACAGTATCTTGAAAGTCATATTCACTGCCAAAACATCCAATAGACATATACAGTACAACAGCTAAGCTATGTTTCACTTGTGGACTTCCACACAGCAGCTGCTCAACACACAACTTTCAGCTTCAGAAGCATGTGTTTTTAATCTCCCCTTTTCACCCAAATTACAATCTTTGTCAGTTTCAAAGGGAACTAGTAACCAGCCACTTTAAAGTAGCGTGTTAATAGATACTTATGTGTGTCAAGTTTCCAAGCAATCTGACAACAAATGTGTGGAGGTGTTTGTTCTACCCAGGTCCATGAAACATTAAGTAAACTGGATGGGAGCAAGGATAACCTACTTTTCCCTAGGGCTGGGCGGTATGCCGTATTTGACTATATACCGGTATTGATGCACGGACCGGTATGGGTTTTCACTTTATCTTCTAAAACGGTATTTGAATGTTTGGTTTGTTAAGTGTGATATGTTGTGTGTAACGTCCATTTGTACAGTTTTCTCCGCTACTCGAGTCATCCCTTTCTGCGCCGCTTTCCACACAGACGTAGCCTTGTCACTCAAGGAGCGCATTTGTTGTTGTTTGACCACGAGACACTTTCGTTCAGTCTAAATGGTCAATGCAGCACATGCAACGATGTTGTTTCCACTTTGATCTTAATATAAACACACACGCATTCTATAATTACAATATTAGTTTGTGTTTCTTACATCTGCAAACAGCTAGTTTGTATTTTCTTAGCAAGTTAGCCTAAATCGCTAGCGAGGCAGTTTATTGTTGGCTAGCTGACTCGCAGCTTGATAACAGTGCTGGTGGAGACCTAAATCAGCATGTTGTTTGTGCAACAGTATCTTCTAAATCAAAGAGGAATAAGCTAAGCATGAATATGTTGGCTACATGAATAAAGATTTGATGTAGCCAAGGATTATAGGGTCCCCGAGGAAACACTGAACATCACTTTGGTTCCTACCCTGTCACAATAACTCATCCATGGCATTTTCATTCGTTGTCATGTCAAACAACACTGTACTCAAAGTGCCTACTATTATTTACATTCTAACATTAGAATTAATATAAACATATGTCCAGGATTCCAAAAGTTCACCCAGGTGTTTTGATCTAAATTGCAATTGCAACATTTGGTTAAAAAAAAGGGCCAATGTTTTTGCCCATATCGTGGCAGTGTGGAAGTGATCTCAAATGAGTGCGGGAAATGTAGAAATTGATGGAAATGCAGGAAGTTAAAGGTTGAAGTTTTAATTATTTTTATTTAACTAGGCAAGTCAGTTAAGAACAAATTCTTATTTACAATGATGGCCTAGGAACAGTGATTCAGTCATTCTGTACCTGAACAAGGCAGTTTTTTACCTTGACAGGATGGGGATTTGATCTATCGACCTTTTGGTTACCAGCCCAATGCTCTAACCACTAGGCTACCTGCCACCCCAATTGAATTGAACAGTATACTTTAATAATGGAAATTGATGGAAAATATATCACTAGCCACTTTAAACAATGCTACTTAATATAATGTTTACATACCCTACATCACTCATCTCATATGTATATACTGTACTCGATACCATCTACTGCATCTTGCCTATGCTGTTCTGTACAATCACCCATTCATATATCTTTATGTACATATTCTTTATCCCTTTACACTGTGTGTATAAGGTAGTAGTTTTGGAATTGTTAGGTTAGATTACTCGTTGGTTATTACTGCATTGTCGGAACTAGAAGTAGAAGCATTTCGCTACACTCGCATTAACATCTGCTAACCATGTGTATGTGACAAATAGATTTGATAACAATCAGAATGGAGAAAAACCCATTGAAATCATTTAGAATGTGTTGCCACTAGAGGTCGACCGATTATGATTTTTCAACGGTGATACCGATTATGGAAGGACCATAAAAGCCGATACCGATTAATCGGGCAATTCTTTTTTTGTAATAATGACAATTACAACAATACTGAATGAACACTTATTTTAACTTAATATAATACATCAATAAAATCAATTTAGCCTCAAGTAAATAATGTAACATGTTCAATTTGGTTTAAATAATGCAAAACCAAAGTGTTGGAGATGAAAGTAAAAGTGCAATATGTTCCTTGTAAAATATGTGCCAAATTAAATGTAAGAAAGCTAACGTTTCAGTTCCTTGCTCAGAACATGAGAACATATTAAAGCTGGTGGTTCCTTTTAACATGAGTCTTCAATATTCCCAGGTAAGAATTTTTAGGTTGTATTTATTATAGGAATTATAGGACTATTTCCCTCTATACCATTTGTATTTCATTAACCTTTGACTATTGGATGTTCTTATAGGCACTTTAGTATTGCCAGTGTAACAGTATAGCTTCCGTCCCACTCCTCGCTCCTCCCTGGGCTCGAACCAGCAACACAATGACAATTAGCACACGCTAACTAGCTAGCCATTTCACTTCGGTTACACGAGCCTCATCTCAGGAGTTGATAGGCTTGAAGTCATAAACAGCGCAATGCTTGAAACACAACGAAGAGCTGCTGGCAAAACACACAAACGTGCTGTTTGAATGAATGTTTACGCACCTGCTTCTGCCTACCACCACTCAGTCAGATACTTGTATCAGATACTTGTATCATATTATAGGCATTATAAGATTGGATCCCCCGAGTTGACAAGGTGAAAATCTGTCGTTCTGCCCCTGAACAGGGCAGTTAACCCACTGTTCCTAGGCAGTCATTGAAAATAAGAATGTGTTCTTAACTGACTTGCCTTGTTAAATAAAGATTAAACATTTGTATAAATCAGAGCCCAAAAATACAGATTTCCGATTGTTATGAAAACTTGAACTCGGCCCTAATTAAATCGGCTATTCCGATTAATCGGTCGACCTCTAGTTGCCACCCTAGGGTCACGCACTTCTCGTGAAGCAAATGTAAAACTTGAATTAATCAAAAACATAAAATACCGTCAATTTGAAAAATACCATATGATATGATATGATATTTTGGCCATATCGTCCTACTCCCCCCCCTCCATGTCCAATACACAGAGGGACCACAGTCAAAGGGAGATCAAACCATACATAATAAGGGCCCCATTGACAAACGTCAATACCAAAACATTATATATGGACCAAATGGTGGTTGGTAGCCTCAGAATGCTGTCTGTGTCCAACACAGTCCACCTGAGCTGCGACTGCCTGTCATCAGGTAGCTAGCAGGACTCCATCTGACTAAAGAGAGAGAACATGGTGGCTGGATCGGATCAATGGCTTGACCCATTAAGTCACAACACTCCTAGTACCTCATCTAATAAGAGCCGGGCTCCAGGAGCACCCATGGCTGACCCATGCTGCTGGTGACAATTATAAGAGAGTGGTCTTTCAGCAGCGACGCCCACTTGACCTGGCAGCGCAAAGGCAAGGAGGAGATCCACATGATTTAAACTCCTCCCTAAGACGTGCTGACAAGGTTAGAGGGTCAACGCAGACATTAACAGGTCAGTGTGTGGCTCACTTGGGAACAATTACTCCCAGTCACAGCTAAGTGGACACTTGATTGAACACGACGGAGGCAGGACACACTTCCCACAGATAACAATCCCCAGAGCCATTTAGGATAAAAAGCCCTTGTGATACAGCCTTTATGGGCAAAATTCATCTTCCTTTTCCCCTTTAAAGCAATGTGAGAGTGATAGAGAGGCATTCTTTGGAGCAGATGAGCCTCTGAGCATTAACATTTTCTACCAATGCGAATAGCAGCGTATGACATCCAGACAATTACAAGGTGACAGAAAATAATAAAACAATGCCAAGACTGTGTTGGATTCATTGATTCCTAATTAAATTGTTTTCTTGCTTTTTGTTACAGAATATAGAACATTTTAAGATACTGATAATACACTGATAATATAGTACATTATAGTATTATATAATATAGAACTGATAATGTAGTGTTTTGGACTTTAACAATTAAGTATAAATGGTCTCAAGGCTCCAAACCAATTAACTTTGACACCAATGCAATCCAAATATCTAGAAATAGGCCTATATGTGCTTATACTGTAAATATACTTGAGATGAATGAGGGATATTTTGTTAAGGTAGAAGCAGACTTGGCAGTTGGCATTGTTGCATTGTCTTGTTTTTTTCCAATCTGACCTTTGACCTACTGACAGTTTGACCCACCTCTCACCACAATGAGTAAAACTTCTCCCGGTAAAGCTGATGTTTTTTCCACGTAAACAGTAAAACATTCTACATGATTCCCATCGGAAACAGTTCGGAACAGTTTGTGCATATATTATGACAACATTTTGTGAGGTTTTTGTTTTGGTCCTTTTCGGCTGTTGGTGCACACACAAAAGATTCGAGGAAAGATGAAGTTCGGGAACCAAAGTCTACACTCCTTCGTCTGTCATTGGTCAACAGTAGGGATTCTTCAATGAAGTGTTTGTTGTCATTCAACGATAACGAGACAAGAGTTTGGACACACCTACTCATTCAAGGGGTTTTCTTTATTTTGAACAAGTTGTAGAATAATAGTGAAGACATTAAAACTATGAAATAACACTAAGAATCATGTAGTAACCAAAAGTGTTAAACAAATCAAAATAAGTAGCCACCCTTTAAACATTCTCTCAACCAGCGTCACCTGGAATGTTTTTCCAACAGTCTTGAAGGAGTGCCCACTTATGCTGAGCACTTGTTGGCTGCTTTTCCTTCACTCTGCGGTCCAACTCATCCCAAACCATCTCAATTGATTTGAGGTCGGGTGATTGTGGAGGCCAGGTCATCTGATGCAACACTCCATCACTCTCCTTCTTGGTCAAATAGCCCTTACACAGCCTAGAGGTGTGTTTCGCGTCATTGTCCTGTTGAAAAACAAATGATAGTCCCACTAAGCGCAAACCAGATGGGATGGTGTATCGCTGCATAATGCTGTAGTAGCCATGCTGGTTAAGTGTGCCTTGAATTCTAAATAAATAACCAGCAAAACAAACCCACACCAAAACAAACCCACACCATCACACCTCCTCCTCCATGCTTCACGGTGGGAACCAGACATGCAGAGAATCTGTTCACCTACTCTGCGTCTCACAAAGACAAGGCGGTTGGAACCAAAAATCTCAAATTTGGACTCATCAGACCAAAGGACAGATTTCCACCGCTCTAATGCACATTGATCGAGTTTTTTGGCCCAAGCAAGTCTCTTCTTCTTATTGGTGTACTTTAGTTGCATTTTTTTGAAGGCCTGATTCACATATTCTCCTCTGAACAGTTGATGTTGAGATGTGTCTGTTACTTAAACTCTGAGGTGCAATCTGAGTTACCTCTGCAGCAGATGGTTTTTGCGACTGCACTTGAAGAAACTTTCAAAGTTCTTGAGATTTGCCGGATTGACTGACATTTATGTCTTAAAGTAATAATGGACTGTTAGTTTCTCTTTGCTTATTTGAGCTTTTATTTGCCATATTATGGACTTGGTCTTTTACCAAATAGGGCTATCATCTGTACACCACCCCTTTCATGTCACAACACAACTGATTGGCTCAAACGCATTAAGAAGGAAAGAAATTCCACAAATGAACTTTTAACAAGGCATACCTGTTAATTGAAATGCATTCCAGGTGACTACCTCATGAAGCTGGTTGAGAGAATGCCAAGAATGTGCAAATCTGTCATCAAAGCAAAGGGTGGCTACTTTTAAGAATTTAAAATACATATTGACTTATTCATCACTGTTTTGGTTACTACATGATTCCATATGTGGTATTTCATCATTTTGATGTCTTCACCATTATTCTACAATGTTGAAAATAGTATAGATAAAGAAAAACCCTGGAATGAGTAGGTGTGTCCAAACTTTTGACTAGTACTGTATATATAAATGAGAAACAGATGTGTAGGTCAATATCTTGCAGATAAAGAACTGCTCGTGGTAACGAACATCTCATGTGTAAAGTGGTCACTCCATACTTTTCATGCACAAGCATGGCTTATCGATTTGCAAACACATTTTCCCAATTTGCATAAGCTGTGTGTTGGTTGAGGTATTGTTTTTTTGTTCATTGTTTATTTATTTTTCCTTCTCTAAAAATCAGTTCCACATTGTCCTCCCTCTGCAGTGGGCTGAAGCAGCTGTTGGCTGTTAGTGGCTGCAGACGACACAGTTCACCACTTCTCCAGGAGAAATCGAGACAGAGTGCACCACAGCTGCAGCTGATGAGAGCGGGTGTAAAAGTGTGGCAGACAGAGAGAGGAGATGGAGGTTGAGAGAGACGGAGATAGTGGGAGAGTGAGAGAGGATGAGAAAGAGAGAGTGAGTGAATGAGAAAGAGATTGAGAGTGAGTGAGTGAGTGAGTGAGTGAGTGAGTGAGTGAGTGAGTGAGTGAGTGAGTGAGTGAGTGAGTGAGAGAAAAAAAGGCCAGGCATTGTCTTCCACACTCATGTTCCAGAAATAGAATGACTTTTCTCATAAGATGGTAGAAAAATCACTCTATCCAACAGAGCCCGGCGGACTATGCCATTACAGGTCCATCCTCATCACAGGCACTTCCCCTCTCCACGACGGAGGAGCATGAGGCAAGGCGAGCGAGCGGTAGAGGAGCCAGGAAGCCATGCTTTAGGAAGGAGGAAAGGAGCTGAGGCGGAGGATGTCTCCCCGCTATCTCTCTCTCCCCCTCTCCAGCTCCTCTCATTAACTGGGATCCTTTCCAATTCATTTAGGACCCCTGAGATACAACCTTCCCCCAGAATTTACCGAAATGACACAATATTAGCAGATTTGCATATGCGGAACTGTGGAAGCAACAGGCTCTCCTGCTCAATTGACCTATTGGTTGTTGTGGCAGCGGAGTTATTCCCGGGGACAATTTTGTAACCAAGTGTGCGTCATGTGAATACCATCTGGGTACCACTTATTTAAAGCTGGCAGAAGTCCCGTGGCAGCCACCCTGGCAATGAGGAGGAAGGGAATAAATTGCATCATTTACTTAACATCCATTTGCCGTTGTGCCCGTTAAAAACCCATGACTAAATAATTTGGTTATTTCGGCTGCCAGTTACCGCTGTCAGCCAAATTGCGTTGTACATGCGACAAACAGTGCAACTGTCAAAGGGCTGATGAAGGAGTTATCGTAGATGTTAACCACATGAAATCACATTTACAGCAAGTATATTAACAACCTTCAATCCATTTACAGCAAAGAAATGTCCCAGCACATTATGTACAGTACACCACACATAAACAGACAATAAACACATTGTAATTATAATGCCAACTCTTTAATTAGTGGGTCATTTGGGGATGGTCAAACTCACTAATTGTCAGAGTGATGTGAATGGATGGGGGGAGACACGTAAGGAGATCAAGCCTCGGGCCCAAAGTTATATATTCCCTACTCTCCCAGCGTGTTAGGAAGCAGAAAATTCAATTGGCATGGTTCCAAAGTAGAAGAGTTGAGTTCCAAACAACCTAAATCAGGAGGGACAAACCTCATGCAAATCATTTACATGAGCTAAACTGTAAGAAAGCCTAACACATCTAAAGGTCTCACATAATGAAGGTTTTCAGAGTGAGAACAATAAGTGTGCCCATTATTAACTGGCTAACAGGTGATCTACGGTAATAATGTCAACTCGAGGGCCCAGTTATCCATCTGGATTTGCCTAGTGGATAGGATTAAATGCATAGAAATAGAATGAATATAACGGACAAATCGTTGACTTGAATGGGGACTCTGGTTCTATGTATTCTATTTCTATGCATTTAATCCTATCTGATAGCCGAAATACGGATAGATAACTTTGGAAAAACTGGGCCCAGAGGACCAACGGCAGCTTCAATAAGATCCATTTCCAAGGGGTTACAATACAATATAGAGAACATATTTGTATCCAAAGATTTACTTGTCCACATTTTCACCCACTAACACTGCTAATTGTCCTGTGGAATATTACACCTGATTACTTAACAGATACCTTGCCTCACAGGCTGTAAATCAGATTAAAACATGTACTTGACCTAACAACAACCTATCCATAACAGGAGAGGACAAAATATACTTTGCGCAATCCATTTTCCGTAGAACATCTACTGCACTGGAAATCAATGACAATGTGAAGTACACATAACAATGGAACATGAATGTACACCCTGTGATAGAATGTTGCGCTGTGCTACGCATTAGCGCTGGAGTTCTTAAAAAACTATTAACGGGAGATTACATACATTTTATTAGATTTTATTTAACTAGGCAAGTCAGTTAAGATCAAATTCTTATTTACAATGACGGCCTACCAAAGGCAAAAAGGCCCCCTGCGGGGACGGGGGCCTGCGATTAAAATAAATAAATACAATATAAATATAGGACAAAACATACATCACAACAAGAGAGACAACACTACATAAAGAGAGACCTAAGGACAACAATATAGCAAGGCAGCAACTGCGTGTTAAAGCAAACTTGCTTGCAACCAAAAACCTACGAGAATAAACAAGCCAGTAGGCTACACCAACATTAGTTTTCCATTCATACGTGTCAGGTAAATTCCCACGCAGTAGATTTGCCTGGTTAAAAACGAGGAAATACTGTATTTCAGTTGTATGGACTGATTGTCAAATGGATAAATCGCCCCTAGCCTGCTCAAAGTAGGACTAATTTATTCCGATGATTATACCAACCAGAGGGTGAACATATCTTGAAAGACTTTGGTTACAAGCAGTCCTAAGGTGACACCAACATCATCTTTTAGGGAGCGGTAAATGAGGTTACCAATAATGGTTGCAATTGAGATCAGCTGTGCGGGTGAATTTAGTGCATATTGATGGTTTAACAAGAGATCAGCTGGCGATAATCTGGTAGCCATCGACGGTCGCAATGGCGAAGGTGCATAAAGATGTCAAATCTATATTCTGACGTTATTGTTTTACCTCTATCCACCAAGTTTTTAAACAACGGCGCGCAACCTGGTTCAATGCGCCAATAAATCAGCATAATATACTTTTGGGGTTTTTCAAAGTGCCGCCGTCTTGGAGCTAGAATTGGGATCGTGTATACTGAGCTAATGATGACACAAAAAAAGTAAAGGAGAGCAATGTACAATACAGCGAACTTGGCAAACGAGGCATTTGTGGTAAGTACATGGGGGGGGGCCGCCATCCTTATGGACCTCTGCTATTGGCCCAGTATATCTTCAGGTAATGTATCCTCTAACAACAAGAGTCATATCAGCCTGGTAATGACAACCTGGCTGTCTTTTCTTGACATGTTGTTCAATGGTCGGTTGGCACCCTTGAAGTTCACTATAAGCTATAAAAATTAGAGTTGCACACTCCACCCTGAAGAAGGCACAGCGATGCCGAAACGTTGGTAAATACACAATCAATTACTGGGAGTTTATATATGGTGTGTGCGACTCGATTTATTTTGATAGTTGATAGTCAGCACCTCCACACAAAATCATTTTTCTGGGTGTTTTTTTTATTCTACCCCTAAAGTTTACCCAAATAACAACACAACGCCTCAGATCCAACAGTATGATCTCACATGATAGGAAAGGAGAGTCAGCTCCAGTGTGATTGGTAAGCCCAGGTACAATCAGAGGTGGAGACTAAAACAAAAATAAAAACACCAATGTATTTGCAGAGTGTAAAATCATGCAGTAGCTAAACAGTCAATCTCACCAGGAGATGTGGTCAGCCCTCAACTCCACTTTGAAGAATGACTGCATTCAAAAAAAATGTCAAATTCCATCATTTCTCGTTTTCAATTAACCTGTCCATGTGAGGTTTATCTGCCACCTTATTGTGTTCCACTAGATCATTTATGTGAGATCGGCCACTATAGACAAAAGAGAGCCGAGATAGAGAAATATTGCGAGGGATACTAATCTACCATCCATCTTATATTCTAATGTATCCATTATGCTCTAAAAAGAGGCTACTCGTCTATTCATTTTATGAGGCATTTACAAAAAAAGATGACACTGCAAGAGTTTCACATGGTGATTAAAACTCTTTGAATTAGCCCTTCAATCATCACTTACAATTGGGTATAAAGTACACAGAAACACTCCAGAAGCCTAAACCGGACTACACTATAATATTAAGTGAAAATATTGATTTCCTCAATTCTAACTATGGGGCTCGCCTTTAAATTGAGATATTGATAAGTCAACATGTAAAAGTATGTACATAATGTCATAATTCCACAACAATAGTATTAACGTCATGGTATTTTGCAGGACTTGTGTGTCCCACAACTCCCGCATATCAACCAATCAGCATCCAGGATCCAAACAACTGGTTTTATAATAACCAATAGCTCACAACCTTATTTCTCCATCCACAACAAATACGCTTTCAACTTTACTATAAGCCTGTTATTAAACACAATGGAAGTTGAATGCTCTGCTACTGGATAATACTGGATGTGCATTCACTTAAGTGCTCCGATGTCCCTGGTCAGTGTAACATTCCAGATTTCAAATACAAGGAAGCTGTGTTTTTGGTCCTTTTGGTAGTGACGTACATTTCACCGTACATTTATAAGAACATGTAACTCCACAGACTCCCAAAATCTCATGTAACTAGGGTAGTTAAGTGCTACCTAAAGTATACCTTATCAAGAGTGTGCAAATGCATACAGTAGCCTATATGCCTACTGTATGTGAAGCAATAGCAGCCGGTGCCCATATGGGATTTTTTTATTTAAAGAAAGGATTTCATGAGCATGGCTTTATTTCCATTACAGCATATTGGATGACCGTCATTCATATTCCATTCACCCAGCTCAATGTAACAGCGATAGGTTTAGGCTACCACATAACTCTAATTATCCTTATATGCAACATGAGGTTGTTACAACCTAGCCTACGAATGGAAGTTTATATACCGTAGGTGGACAGGTTGAGAGACAAATTAGAGTAATCAAGGTGACAGACAATGACACATTCAATACCAGCGTGCACACTCTTGCCTGCATCTAGCTGATCTAGGGTGTAATCATTAGTCCAAAAGTTGAAGATGAGAGTTTTTATTGGACAAATTCAAGTAGGTTTATCCCTGCTTCGTTCAGTTTCCGTCCGTTTAGTCATCCAGGTCCCGAGGCAACAAAGCATCACCAAACCATCACACTATAGACACCATGCCTGACTGTTAGTATAAGGTTCTTATTGTGGAAAGCAGTGTTTGGTTTTATCCAGGAATAAATGGGATCCATGTCATCGTCCAATGTTTTCACAACTTGATTCGAGTACACCTGTAGTAAATTCAATTGATTCAATTGATTGGACATGATTTGGAAATGCTCATACCGGTCTATATAAGATCCCACAGTTGACAGTGCATGTCAGAGGGAAAAAAAAACAAGCCATGAGGTCGAAGGAATTGTCCATAGAGCTCCAAGACAGTATTGTGTTGACGCACAGATCTGGGGAAGGATACCATAACATGTCTGCAGCATTGAAGGTCCCCAAAAACACAGTGGTCTCCACCAGTCATAAATGGAAGAAGTTTGAAACCACCAAGAGTCTTTGTAGAGCTGGCCGCCCGGACAAACTGAGCAATCGGGGGAGAAGGGCCTTGGTCAGGGAGGTGAACCCGATGGCCACTCTGACATGGCTCCAGAGTTCCTCTGTGGAGATGGGAGAACCTTCCAGAAGGACAACTATCTGTGCAGCACTCCACCAATTAGGCCTTTATGGTAGAGTTGCCAGACAGAAGCCACTCCTCAGTAAAAGGCACATGACAGCCCACTTGGAGTTTGCCAAAGGGAACCTAATGGACTCTCAGACCATGAGAAACAAGATTCTCTGGTCTGATGAAACCAAGATTGAACTCTCTGGCCTGAATGCCAGAGTCACATCTGGAGGAAAGCTGGCACCATCCTTACAGTGAAGCATGGTGGTGGCAGCATCTTGCTGTGGTGATGTTTTTTAGCAGCAGGGACTAGGAGACTGGTCAGGATCAAAAGGAAAGATGAACGGAGCAAAGTACAGGGAGATGTTTAATGAAAACCTACTCCAGAGCGCTCAGGACTTCAGACTAGGGCGAAGGTTCATCTTCCAACAGGATAACAACCCTAAGCACACAGCCAAGACAACTCAGGAGTGGCTTCGGGACAAGTCTCAGAATGTAGAAAATAGTGAAAATAAAGCAAAACCTCAGAATGAGTAGGTGTGTATCAGGTGTGTCCGATTAGCGCTGGCTAATATTAACTACCTAACTAAATACTGTATATACAGTACCAGTCAAAAGTTTGGACACAACTACTCATTCCAGGGTTTTTCTTTATTTTTACTCTTTTCGACATTGTAGAATAATAGTGAAGACATCAAAACTATGAAATAACACATATGGAATCATGTACTGTAGCAACCAAAAAAGTGTTAATCAAATAAATGTGAGATTCTTCAAAGTAGCCACCCTTTGCTTGATGACACTCTTGGCATTCTCTAAAACAGCTTCATGAGGTAGTCACCTGGAATGCATTTCAATTAACATGTGTGCCTTGTTAAAAGTTCATTTGTGGAATTTCTTCCCTTCTCAATATGTTTGAGCCAATCAGTGCGGTTCTGACAAGGTATGGGTGGTATACAGAAGATAGCCTTATTTGGTAAAAGACCAAGTCCATAATATGGCCAGAACAGCTCAAATAAGCAACGCTAAAACGACAGTCCAACGTTACTTTACGACATGAAGGTCAGTCAATCCGGAACATTTCAAGAACTTTGAAAGTTTCTTCAGGTGAAGTCGCAAAAACCAACAAGCGCTATGATGAAACTGGCTCTCATGAGGACCGCCACAGGAAAGGAAGACCAAGAGTTACCTCTGCTGCAGAGGATAAGTTCATTAGAGTTACCAGCCTCCGAAATTGCAGCCCAAATAAATGCTTCACAGACTTCAAGTAACAGACACATCTCAACATCAACTGTTCAGAGGAGACGGCATGAATCAGGCCTGCATTGCTGAAAAGAAACCACTACTAAAGGACACCAATTACAAGAAGAGACTTGCTTGGGCCACAAACAAGCAGTGGACATTAGAGCGGTGGAAATCTGTCCTTTGGTCTGATGAGTCCAAATTTTAGGTTTTTGGTTCCAAACTCTGTGTCATTGTGAGATGCAGAGTAGGTGAATGGATGATCTCCACATGTGTGGTTCCCATCGTGAAGCATGGAGGAGGTGTGATGATAAGGGGGTGCTTTTCTGGTGACACTGTCTATGATTTATTTAGAATTCAAGGCACACTTAACCAGCATGGCTACCACAGCTTTCTGTAGTGATATGCCATCCCACTTAGTGGGACTATCTTTCAACAGGACAATGACTAAACTCACCTTCAGGCTGTGTAAGGGCTATTTGACCAAAAGGAGAGTGATTGAGTGTTGCATCAGTTGACCTGGCCTCCACAATCACCCGACCTCAACCCAATTGAGATGGTTTGGGATGAGTTGGACCGCAGCGTGAAGGAAAAGCAGCCAACAAGTGCTCAGCATACGTGGGAACTCCTTCAAGTCTGTTGGAAAAGCATTCCTCGTGAAGCTGGTTGAGAGAATGCCAAGAGTGTACAAAGCAGTCAAAGGCAAAGGGTGGAAGAATTGAATAATCTAAAATGTCAAATATATTTTGATTTGTTTAACACTTTTTTTGGTTACTACATGATTCCATGAGTTAGTTTTGTTGTCTTCATTATTATTCTACAACGACGAAAATAGTAAAAATAAAGAAAATTCCTTGAATGAGTAGGTGTCCAAACTTTTGACTGCTACTGTATATTATATAATAAATTAGGGGTGCACGATATATCGGTGAACATATCAGAAATCGGACGATATAGCTAAAAATGCCAACATCAGTATTAGCCCGATATCTACTTTATGGCCGATGTGAAAAAAACTATATTAAAGCTGTATGCATGCCTATATAACATGATGTAATGACGCCACGTAAAATTTTGCGCTGCACACGCAACACAGCATTCCTGACCTAGCCCACAGTTTCTGCTGTGTGGATCGAACAGTCAACAAGTCGAGCAGTCATTGGAAAGAGTAGGTAAAAAAATAAAAAAGTCAAAGGCGAAATACATTAACGCTAAGATAATGGAATTTATTGACCTTGAATCACCCACGACAGCGTTCTTGACTGGTCGAGCTCCGGTACACACTAACGTTACGAAGTGTGTTATTGTTCAGATGTTGCCCTACCAGAGTTACACAGTAATAGCGTCACTGCTATCAGTTTTACAACATACTATGGAACGCCGTTTGGGTCTTTGCGTGTCAAACAAGATACACGTCAAACATCACTATTTGACGCGTTAAATATGTTTTTAATTTGACACGTCAATTAACACAGTTAATGTTGTGTGTTCTGAATTTGCATGTGCAAGCCAAGCGCCAATATTACTATCAGTAGCACTGTCAAAGCTGCACAAAAAAAGTCTGCAAACAAGCAAACACCGGCCAAGAACAATGTGTTTACAATCCCGCGTTGGTAATAAAGCATTATTTGTTCGAACACAACTTCTGGGGTAGCTAGCTTTAGCTTGGTACCTAGATAGCACCAATACAACCAACCTGAAAACAATGACCAGTAGAAACTGCAGTCATTTTCACAATTCTTAGGATTGATTTAGGAATCCCTGTGAGTATTAGCTAGGTAGCCACTTGTTGTTCACCTATTGAAATTGAACTTCAGTTCATGAAAATATAAAGCTAGCCAGCTACTTAACCCTGTTGCCCAAATCTAATGTTATAAGCAGCCAGCTAGCTTCATCTGACTAGTGAGGCTCGACCTGACCGGGTTATGTGTTGTGAAGCTAGCCACAATAAGGATTAGGCACAATAGTGGAATTTGTGGTTTGCCTTCAAAATAAAACTACCTCTTTGAAAGTGATGCAGAAGGTTACAATTGTTGGAATCATGCCATATGTAGACTAGATAATGTTAAACAAGGTTGGAATGTGAAGCAATGAAATGGGGTATCAGTCTACTTGGGGACACCCACAGAACACAACTGTGAAGAGTTTACACAAATATTAGTGTTGTAGCTCTTATCGTGGGACTGTGACTGTGTGAAATCCCCTCCCCAGTCAGCATATTGTGTGTATTGACATTCATATTGCACTGTACAGCTTTACCTAAGAATTGGGGATCAATTAAACGGGGTAGCAGTCTATTCAATACACAAAATATGTTTTCCCAACGTCCTCGTCAGAGTTATCAGACTCCAAAACATCCACACAGTATTGTTTTTCCTCGGGAATAGTGTTCAATACACATAGGTTGAAAATAAATGTGGCTCAATTCACAGTTGTTTCAGATTCCTGCAATAACACACAGTCGAAAAGGAAGGTTAAGAGGCTTATCAATTTAATTGACCCCAGGTACGTGCTCCCTAGCCGCAAACACGGAACATTTTTCCTTAAAGTATAATTTTAAGTGTAGCTCACAATTTCTTATTTACAATGATGGCCTATCGGGAAACAATGGGTTAACTGCCTTGTAGAATGACAGATGTTTACCTTGTCAGCTCGAGGATTCAATCTAGCAACCTTTCGGTTACCTGCCTAGTGGTTTGTTCAGGCATTTGACATTCTTGAGTCTGAAGCAGATATTCTTGAGATAAGCACCTTTTAAACATTATCATTATCAAATTAAAAACTATACAGATATTGTGATAATTTGCCATATCGCCCAGCCCTAATTTCAACCTGGTTTAGCATGATCTATTAAATTATGGCATAATTCTACTATTTGTATTCATTTTCATCACTGTCAATTACATACTTTTATTTTGAAGGCCAACCGCAAAGTCCACAATTGTGGCTAATCCTTATTGTGGCTACCTTCACATAGATGGTTCCGACTACAATTAATCAAATAAGAACTGTCTTATAAATTAGGGTTATTTTAGATGATGACACCGAGCTAGCTAACTATAGCCACTGAAACAGATTGTAGTTTTGCTACGTTTTTGGGAAAGAACATTCTTTGCATCCATGTCCTTGGCTAGCTTTTTTTAATGACCAGCACTGTAGGTGCACGAGACACCTTTACCAGCATTATAGCATACGTATCGATGAATCGTTGTGACCTATGAAATACGAGTGATAGCGTAATCAATGTGTAATAACTACGTAAAAGATGAATGAACGTGTTAAATTGTTATGTGACGTACAGTCATATTCAGGTCCTGATTGGGTCTATTTGATCTTTCAAATAAGCTTGTTGACCAAAAGGCGTTCCATAGAAATCCTGGTTGAGAATGAAACGACTGACCAATGAACAATGAAAGAGCACAGCAAGTAAGTGAAAGAAATAGGTTTTGATTATGTTTTACTGGTAATGGGGACATAAGTAAATGCCAACAAAATAACTTTTTGGTCAGTGTGGTGTGTGTGTAACCTTTATTTAACTAGGCAAGTCAGTTAAGAACAAATTCTTATTTACAATGACAGCCTACCCCGGCCAAACCCTGACAACGCTGGGCCAATTGTGCGCCGCCCTATGGGACTCCAAATCATGGCCAGATGTGATACAGCCTGGATTCGAACCACGGACTGTAGTGACACCTCTTGCACTAAGATGCAGTGCCTGTGTGTGTGTTAACTATTTAACTGTACTAGAATGCTTTAAAGGATGCTAAAATTTTAAATAAAATCGGTATTGTTTTTTTTGGGGCAAGGAAAATATTGGATATCAGCCAAAAATGTCATATTGGTGCATCACTAATATAAAATAAATGTACCTATTACGGTGTGGTGCCTGGCCGGGTATACTATTCAGGCTACCTATAATTGTGTCATCCTAAAGTATTATACTTTCTGCTGACATTCCAAATGACAACAAATGTGTTATGATAGATTTTGATCAAGAACTCGTTACAGAATCGGAAAATAGACATTCTAATCTTAACATCCATAACGGAGGGGGTCACATCCATAACGTTTGTTTTTGCTCTTTAAAGTAAGAATGGATAATTCAATCTATTCAAAATCATAGTTTTTGTGTTTAACCAAGCCTCTCCTTCGAAATGGCTATACATATTTTGCCCAAGACTTACAAACTCACAGACTTTTGCTATTATGTTCAGTCTTCCCAAAAAGCTTGTCCATTTCATGTAACATTCATAACACTTCTTATTTTCTTTATTTCTCCAACATGCCAATATATAGAAGTTTGCTTTTTTGAGTATATACTCCCTCCAACAGGTACTATAGACACACATCAAAAACTTCATTTGTATTTTGCTGTTCCATTCTGTGAAACATTAAGTTGTGATTTTGCGTTCAAATGTAACATCCATAACGTGGGATTCATCCGCTCTCCATCCAAGGACCAAAACAAACAAGTCAGCTAAATATCCCCTCCAACACATCATTTGGTAAGTCTATTGACCAAACTGATAAACAAAAAAATAGCACCTGAGAAAATAAGCATCTCTCTCTGAGTGGTTGGGGAATGGAGCCCCACCCTGCTTACCACACTGAGAACAAAAACAAACTCCCTCCAAGGAGTCTGGGCAAATACAAGTCACACGCTCCAACCAACACAGGCAAACAACAACAATGTCAGAAGATCTACTGGGAGACTGGGCTATCAAACAACAGCAGCTCTCACACAAACAAGGTTGTGTGTGTGTGTGTGTGTGTGATAGAGAGAAGCAGAGCAGAGGAAGAGAGGCATGGAAAGAACAAGGCAACAGTAAACATGTCGTCCCCCACAAATGATGCAGCTTATAGAAAATGTGTTTCTCATGAGGATATGCATAAACAGTGTAAAAAGCATTATGAAACACCTGCAAGTTCCATGATACAGACTGACTAGGTGAATCCAGGTGAAAGCTATGATCCCTTATTGATGTCACTTGTTAAATCCACTTCGAATCAGTGTAGAAGACAGGTTGGATTTTTAAGCCTTGAGACAATTGAGACATGGATTGTGTGTGTGCCATTCAGAGGGTGGATGGGCAGGACAAAACATTTAAGTGCCTTTGAACACGGTATGTTAGTAGGATCCAGGCGCACAAGATAGTGTCAAGAACTGCAACGCTGCTGGGTTTTTATGCTCAACAGTTTCGCGTGTTTATCAAGAATGGTCCACCACCCAAAAGACATCCAGCCAACTTTTGATTTATTTTTACTTAAATAAAGGTTAACTAGGCAAGTCAGTTAAGAACAAATTCTTATTTACAATGAGGGCCTACCCCGGCCAGGTAAGCCAGTTGAAAACAAGATCTCATTTACAACTGCGACCTGGCCAAGATAAAGCAAAGCAGTGCGACAACAGCAACACAGAGTTACACATGGGATAAACAAACGTACAGTCAATAACACAAAAGAAAAATCTGTATACAGTGTGTGCAAATGAAGTAAGGAGGCAAGGCAATAAATAGGCCATAGCGGCAAAGTAATTACAATTTAGCAATTAACACTGGAGTGATATATGTGCAGATGAGGATGTGCAAGTAGAAATACTGGTGTGCAAAAGAGCAGAAAAACAAAAACAAATATGGGATGAGGTAGGTAGTTGGTTGGATTGGCTATTTACAGATGGGCTGTGCAGAGCTGCAGCGATTGGTAAGCTGCTCTGACAGCTGATGCTTAATGTTAGTGAGGGAGATATGTCTCCAACTTCAGTGATTTTTGCTATTCGTTCCAGTCATTGGCAGCAGAGAACTGGAAGGAAAGGCGCTCAAAACGAGGTGTTGGCTTTGGGGATGACCAGTGAAATATACCTGCTGGAGCGCGTGCTACGGGTGGGTGTTGCTATGGTGACCAGTGAGCTGAGATAAGGCGGAGCTTTACCTAGCAAAGACTTAGATGCCCTGGAGCCAGTGGGTTTGGCGACAAATATGTAGCGAGGACCAGCCAACGAGAGCATACAGGTCGCAGTGGTGGGTAGTATATGGGGCTTTGGTGACAAAACAGATGGCACTGTGATAGACTGTATCCAATTTGCTGAGTAGAGTGTTGAAGGCTAGTTTGTAAATTACATCGCCGAAGTCAAGGATCGGTAGGATAGTCAGTTTTACGAGGGTGTGTTTGGAAGCATGAGTGAGGCTTTGTTGCTAAATAGGAAGCCGATTCTAGATTACATTTTGGATTGGAGATGCTTGATATAAGTCTAGAAGGAGAGTTCACAGTCTTGCCAGACACCTAGGTATTTACAGTTGTCCACATATTCTAAATCAGAACCGTCCAGATTAGTGATGCTAGTCGGACGGGCAGGTGCGGGCAGCGATCGTTTGAAGAGCATGCATTTAGTTTTTCTAGCATTTAAGAGCAGTTGGAGGCCACGGAAGGAGTGTTGTATGCATTGAAGCTTGTTTGGAGGTTTGTTAACACAGTGTCCAAAGAAGGGCCAGATGTCTACAGAATGGTATCATCTGTGTAGAGATGGATCAAAGAATCACCAGCAGCAAGAGCAACAACATTGATTATATACAGAGAAAAGAGTCGACCCGAGAATTTAACACTTTGGCACCCCCATAGAGACTGCCAGAGGTCCGGACAACAGGCTCTCCGATTTGACACACTGAACTCAATCTTAGAAGTAGTTAGTGAACCAGGCGAGGCAGTCATTACATTTACATTTAAGTCATTTAGCAGACGCTCTTATCCAGAGCGACTTACAAATTGGCATTAGATAAACTAAGGCGGTTGAGTCTGCCGATAAGAATGCAGTGATTGACAGAGTCGAAAGCTTTGGCCAGGTTGATGAAGACGGCTGCACAGTACTGTCTTTTATAAATGGCAGTTATGATATTGTTTAGGACCTTGAGTGTAGCTGAGGTGTACCCGTGACCAGCTAGGAAACCGGATTGCATAGAGGAGAAGGTACGGTGCGATTCAAGATGGTTGGTGATCCGTTTGTTCACTTGGCTTTCGAAGACTTTAGAAAGGCAGGGCAGGATGGATATAGGTCTGTAACAGTTTGGGTCTAGAGTGTCTCCCCCTTTGAAGAGGGGGGTGGCCGTGGCCGCTTTCCAGTCTAAGAATCTCAGACGATACGAAAGAGGTTGAACAGACTAGTAATAGGGGTTGCAACAATGGCAGAGGAGGTGTTAAGCATATCCCAGTTTAGGTCACCTAACAGTAAGAACTCTGATGATAGATGGGGGGTGATCAATTCAAATATGGTGTCCAGGGCACAACTGGGGGCAGAGGGGGGTCTATAACAAGCGGCAACAGTGAGGGACTTATTTCTGGAGAGTTGGATTTTTTAAAGTAGAGGCTCGAACTGTTTGGGCATAGACCTGGATAGTATGACAGAACTCTGCAGGCTAACTCTGCCCCCTTTAGCAGTTCAATCTTGACGGAAAATGTTGTAATGGATGGAATGGATGGAAATTTCAGAATTTTCGGTGGCCTTCCTAAGCCAGGATTCAGACACGGCTAGGATATCAGGGTTGGTGGAGTATGCTAAAACAGTGACTAAAGCAAACTTAGGGAGGAGGCTTCTGATGTTAACATGTATGAACCCAAGGCTTTTACGGTTACAAAAGTCAATAAATGAGAGCGCCTGGAGACACGCAGGGCCTGGGTTAACCTCTACATCACCAGAGAAACAGAGGAGGAGTAGGATGAGGGTACGGCTAAAGGCTATAAGAACTGGTTGTCTAGTGCGTTGGGAACAAAGAATAAAAGGAGCAGATTTCTGGGCGTGGTAGGATAGATTCAGGGCATAATGTACAGACAAGGGTATGGTAGGGTGTGAGCACAGTAGAGTTAAACCTAGGCATTGAG
Source organism: Oncorhynchus keta (assembly GCF_023373465.1). Lineage (NCBI taxonomy): Eukaryota > Metazoa > Chordata > Actinopteri > Salmoniformes > Salmonidae > Oncorhynchus > Oncorhynchus keta. The sequence continues at coordinate 9,438,386 of NC_068441.1, read as the reverse complement.
TGACAATGAGAGAGGTTGCATCTCTGGAGGCGCCAGAGATGCAATATTAACACTAACGAGTACGATCACATATTTGTGATCATTGTTGAGTGGTCCCTGCAGCGTACCATCACAAATATGTCATTGGAATGGAAGCAAAATAATGTATGATGCAACAAACACGACTAAACAGCATTATTGTCTGAAAAGCATCTCAACAATGTTTTTGTACTGATGGGAAATAAGTCTTCACAACTTTATTCCTCAATTTCACCTTTTATTGTAAAAGATAAATGCAAACATCATCCAAGCATCACACAGAACACATCCATAGCCAAACTCACTCCAAAAACCAGTCTATATAACTTGTTGCACTGACAAAAAAACTAAACATAAGCTAGAAACCTAACAGCTAAACTTGTTTACCATGTACCACATCGCTGGGGAGCACAAGCGAAAAATGCAATATTGTTTAGAAAAGAGATGCGCATCAGCTAACCTAACAGCAGCTAAATTCTTTGATGGCAGTCATGTTTGTTTATGTTTGACAAGCGAAAACTCCCTAATCCCAGAATTCCATTCAATATAAGACGCAAATAAAGAAAGTCAAAGATGGCTGCGCCCAAAGCCCGAAAAATTTGCACTTCTCAGCATATTACAAGTCTTCGATGTACTTGTTACAGTGTATACAACAACAGGAGCACATGTCTTGACAAGCCGTTTACAGTTTTTGACAAGTCACAAAGGAATTAAATGTTATCACCTCACAGATCATCACCCCAAATACAAGCCTAATGCATAGCCTAACAGTAGCACGAAAGCTAAACAGGGTGGCCCAATTTGGGTGAAACCATTTTAGAGGGGTTTGTGGGGTGCATTTCATTTGAGGGGGATTTCAAGTTCATGTGGGGAAGGTATCGTGGGGAGATATGCCGCAGGAAATATTACTATGATGGGGGATTTATCAATAAATGGGGGGCAAACCCCTGGAACGTGCTGGCAACTGTGCTGGCAACCCTGAGTAACGATAGTTACGAAAGTCAGTCAGGTAAACCATCCCTTCACCTCGTATTTTTATAACATCTTTGGCCTGACAGATGTTCACATGACAACTAGAATGCTTTGTATAATGTCAACAAACATGGCACCACACATAGCTGGCATTTACACTACATGGCCAAAGGTATGTGGACACCTCAAATTAGTGGATTTGGGTATTTCAGCCACAGCCGTTCCTGACAGGTGTATAAAATTGAGCACACAGCCATGTAATCTCCTTAGACAAACATTGGCAGTTGAAAAGCCCGTACTGAATAGCTCAGTTACTTTCAATGTGGCAGCGTGATAGGATGCCACCTTTCCAACAAGTCAGTTGGTGACATTTCTGCCCTGGTCAACTGCAAATGCTGTTATTGTGACGCGGAAACATCTAGGAGCAACAAAGGCTCAGCCGCGAAGTGGTTAGCCAGACAAGCTCACGGAACAGGACCGACGAGTGTTGAAGTTCGTAGCGCGTAATTGTTTTTGTCTGTCCTCAGTTGAAACACTCACTACCAAGTTCCAAACTGCCTCTGGAAGCAACTTCAACACAATAACTGTTTGTCGGGAACCGCACAAAAGCCTAAGATCACCAAGCATTGGCTGGAGTGGTATAAAGCTTGCCACCATTGGACTCTGGAGCAGTGGAAACACTTTCTCTGGAGTGATGAATCACGATTCACCATCTGAACGTCCGACGGATGAATCTGCATAGTTCCATCTCTAAAGTTTGACGGAGGAGGAATAACGGTCTGGGGTTTATTTTCATGGTTCGGGCTTGGACCCTTACTTACAGTGAAGGGAAATCTTAATACTACAGCATTCAAGAACATTCTAGATGATTGAGGCTTTGAATCCAAATGTTGTGGCAACAGTTTGAGGAAGGCCCATTCTTATTTCAGCATGACAATGCCCACAAACACAAAGCAAGGTCTATACAGAAATGGTTTGTGGAGATCAGTGAGGAAGAACTTGACTGGCCTACACAGATCCCTGACCACAACCCCATCGAAAACCTGTAGGATGAATTGGAACACTGACTGCAAGCCAGGCCTAGTCGCCCAACATCAGAGCCTGACCTCACTAATTATCTTGTGGCTGAATGGAAGCAAGTCCCAGCAGCAATGTTCCAGCATCTAGTGGAAAGCCTTTGCAGAAGAGTGGAAGCTGTTATAGCAGTAAGGGGGGGACCAACTCCAGATTAATGCCCATGATTTTCGAATGAGATGTTGGATGAATAGGTGTCCCAATACTAAGCCAAGTAGTGTTGCTTAGCATTAACTCATCGTAATCAGTACAACCATCCAAAAACGTGAATAAAACAGTAAAAATACATTATGCTCCATACATACAGTAGAAACGACAATATATAGAAACTATAATGACAACATAATAAGGCACTTACTTTGATAGGAACACACACACATGTCCAAAGTTTTTATTAGCAAGGAAAACAAATGTGCAATGTGGGCGTCAGCCGGAAAATGTGCCAGCAGGAAAAAGTTTGTGCAGGTTCTGTTCTGAACGGAGATGTGCAAATGTCTGTATTCTTGATCTGGGGAAACACTAGGGAAGTGCTTGGGCTCTCGTTGTAGACGGCTCAGTAAAGCCTCAAACATAAAATTGTCTGCAACAGTGAAATGGGCTACTGCTATGTGAATTAATGAGGAGGTGGAACACACCTCAATTCAAACTGCTGTTATTAAATAAAACTCGTTATACAATCATTTGAAATTGACAAGTTGAAAGAGCCTTTAGATAATTTGCAGGCAGCATGCCTTGTTTTGAGGGGAGTGCAGGTTAACTGTCCTGTAGCGTAACTATCACACTTTGGAACAGTGAGTGCATTCTGACATCAGCCACATAAAAAATTTAAAAAGTCACGCTGGGGCGACCGTTAGAGATATTTGGAATTCACACGTGAAAAGGTTAAGGTGCTCTTAATGTTTTGTTCAATCAGTGTATGTACAAATATGTCATGACTGTAGCTCAAACGGGACAGGAGTTTGGTGTCTGAGATATCACGTGACAAACACATTTCAGTTGATTACTATAGCGCCCCTTTGGGGCAATCAGTGTCATTTTGTAAATGCCAGAACTCTATGGTAAGATGCATTTCACCCAAGTTCCTTCAAAATTGAGCCAGTGGTGTCTGAAATATTGCATGTGACTAACATACTGACGGAGACAGATCCATAGTGGCTCCTCAATTTCAACACACCCCTTGCACAGTCTTCACATTTTTCTAGCCTAAAATGTAATCTAAAAAGGAATTAAATAAGATTTTGTTCCTATTGATCTACACGACCTACTCCTCATTTTCAAAGTGAAGGCAATACAACAACAACAAAAATCTAAATGACTAAGAAATACAAAATGAGAATGTATTGATTGCATATTTTTTCACACCTCTGAGATAATACTTGGTGGAAGCACCTTGGGCAGCCATTACAGCTGTGGATCATTTTGAATAATATTCTACCAACCTTGCACAGCTGTTAACTAAGGAAACTTACAGTAAGCTCCAAAAGTATTGGGACAGTGACACATGTTTTGGCTCTGTACTCCAGCACTTTGGATTTGAACTGATACATGTTTTTATTCATATCGGGTGAACCATTTAGAAACTATAGCACTTTTTTTTTTTTTTTTTTACATAGTTCCCTGATTTTAGGGGACCAAAAGTATTGGGACAAATTCACTTATATGTCTATTAATCTTTTACTGCAGTGGGCTAAATTAGGGTCACACAGAGTGTTTCTTGGCAGTCTTAAACAAATCTACTTTAAAAACAGAAGTATACACCTCACACACATGGTTATGGGCTTAAAAAAATAAGACACCTGTACCATGTCAGATAGAGTTTAAATGTATTGAATTTTGAGTTTGCATCCCAATATTACACTTTATATACATCACAGACGACTGAAATATAACAACACAATTTGTCATAGAAACACCAGATTTCGCAACAAATCTTTTCAAATAATGTTTGTTAATTATATATATTTTTTTATATATAAAACATTCCACCCATGAGGCCACTAGGTCATTTGACTGCAGGAAAGGGCTAGAGTCGTCAAAAGTTTAGTATATGGTCCTATATTCCTAGCACGCAATGATTACATTAAGCTTGTGACTCTACAAACTTGTTGGATGCATTTGCACAAATATCATCCCCCAAAGACATGCTAAACTCTCACCATTACAATAGTTAGCATTTTCGGGAGCTTACAATATTTGTGTGTCTGTAATTTTGACAAAAATAATGGACATACTTTCTGTATGTTGCCCTAAGAGAGTTGTGCAAAGTAGAATAGTATTCACAGCTGTAATGGCTGTCAAAGGTGCTTCCCCTAAGTTTTAACTCTGGAGTGTTAAGACATATGTAAATCAAGACACTTTCATTGTTTTATTGTGAATTAATTTTGAGTTTCTCTTTTTTTTTTATATACTTTCTTTCACTTAAATGTGAAGGCAGCAAAATGTTAAGACACTGTTAAGGGTCTGTAGACTTTCACTAGGCACTGTAATTCCCCCATTTTCAGGTCATCTGAGTCATTGAGGTAAGGCAAGTCACCATCAGCATTTATTCATCTACTATGTTGTGTGGACAAACCACATCAGTAATGATTTCATTTAGGTAAAGCCTTTCCTTTCAATACGCAATATCATATGCTTCAACTCAATATTCAAGGGACTCTGAAAATAGAAGTCATGAATCTAGGTTAACACAGCCATTATCTACAAAAGGTACTGTGTCCTCATGAGAGACTCTAAATCCTCAAGGCCTTCCACAATCACCAGCCTTGAGCACCACGCTTATATTTCAGCCTACTATAATAAGCCTAGTGAAGAGTGAGCTGTAAACCATCCATACAGTTATTCTTTGGATAACTCTTCTCAAGGAGGGAGAACTTCTATTTGAACCATTTAATCAAACTAGTAGCCTAGATGTTGACTTGTCTGTCAATCAAATCCATGTTGGTGTAACACCTGTCACTTTCCATGATTTGCTTACCCTCAGACTATTGTCAAATATACGACTAATAATGAGTAATAATATAAGACTAATAATTTACGTTTTTACAGTACTTCCCAAATAGTCCACCCAGGTACATTGTACCACTTACGGATGTAGGACAAATAATAATCCTGTTCTACTCTCTTCTACTGGTACCTTAAATGAGGCAGAGTAGTTGTAACAGTAACTTTAGACTTTCATCTATGTTCTGTGCTCATCAGAGTAGTTGATCCTCTCCCAGAGAGCGAGAGCAGTACATCTGAGAATTACAGCTCCCCTATTACCACCCAGCTGGTAAATACATATCAAATAAACAAGCAACAACCACTCAATTAAGAGCAGCCTTTTTAAAAATCATGGTTCTAAAACATGTATGTACTAACATCGAATACAGAAGAAGACTAGAGCAAAAGGGGACATTCAACTTCAAAGTTAAGTTACATCAGTTGTATTTACTTAGAATATTTCAATTGGCATCATTTCGCTAAATCATTCAAAACATGCTCCAATAAGTTCATTAATATGCACCTCGGATTTAAAAAGGTGTTTTAATCGTGAACATAGGCCAGGGAAATGTGGGAATAGTGTTGTTCCATCTCAAAGTAGTAGTTCAAATGAAGCATCATTTTCTTGAAAGGAGAGAGTGAGAGCGGAAAGGAACAACATTGTTTAATTCAAAGGCAGAGAGAAAGAGTGCATTAACAACCTGTCAACAAAATTTGCATTGCTGCTCTCCCCTGTCTCTCCTCTAGCCCACAGTGCTGCCGGCTCAGATCTGAGTACTGTGATGGCTTATCACATCGTGAGCGGCAGAGCTAAGCTGGAGCGATGCGCCCAAGAACATGATCAAAGCACAGCAACTTTCCGCCCAGCCCTGATGATGGAAGAGCAGGCCCTGCCATGTTATGTTTCTTGTCAGGGTTGGGCTGCCAACTGAGAACACACCAAAGACGCCAAGGCTGGGACTGGCTGGCTGACTCCCTTAGCAGTGCTCTGCTCCCTTGGCCTTAATGCACATGTTGTGAAATAATATAGCTGATTTAAACTAGTGTTGCTGGTGTTCTAAAGGAGGCATTACTGCTCATGTTTAGGTGTTTGGTGCTAATTCTCATTGTCGAGCACAGGCAGATCCCAGAGTAGGAAGCATCAGTACGATGAGAAGGACTGTGGTCCAATAGGCAAATACCTTAAGGTCATGCACACGAGGCAAAAATTACATTTTTGCATGTACTTTTCAATTTAGATGTATTTATTATTATTTGGGGGGGAATTTTGGTCCATTAATATTAGTATTTTCAAAAGGTCAAAATAAAAATGTTAGACTTGTAACCACTTTTAAATTGACATACATGCATCTTCAACATTTACCACATTGAATCACAATTTAAAAGAACATTTCATAGAGAATGTTACAAACTGAACTATATGTAGTAACTTAATCTGGTCATGGGGTACTTTAACAAAATGAATGAAAAATATTTAGGCAAACTTCATCCAGTGTCCAGCAAAATGGACTCCCGTGATATCATTAAATATGCTCATATTTGCATATGACAAAATGTGCATAATTTAATACAATATTTCAGAGGGGGGAAAGTATTATATTTGTGTACACATTCAACTGGTACAAATTGATTGTGATATGATTAAGGGGAAAATAACAAACATATTAGGGTGTGGTGCCTGGACCTTAAAGGAAAAATTCACCCAAAACCACTCATTCCTATAATTTGCAATGTTACATAACACTAACATGTGAGAACAATATGTTTCATTTTGTCATTATAATAAGGTTGTTAGCAACACGTGAAAATCGTTGTGGAAATCTGTTGCAGCTCAAGTCAACTACAAAATGGGCTGGCTGGCTAGCTAGCTAGCAAACGTAGCTACACACAATAATACCAAAGTAAATATAAGCGTGTGAAGTAGCTAGTTAGCTATAAAATCACCTAAACAATCAATTATCAATTTCGGAGTCTACAATCTCACCATGTTCAACTTGCAGATATACGTGCCTCACAGAGTGGAGTCTGACATTCGCAACGATCATGCAACGGCCCCACGCAACATACTCTGGACTGAAGAGGCAAACAAATAGGATAAATATGTTAGACCCGCTGTTAAATTACACATTTCTCGTGGTAGGAATATGATCACTGGCTCATTTGAGAGAAGACAACGTCCTGTATTGAAATCTGACATGTATGATAGACATTTACACTAGAGGTCGACCGATTAATCGGAATGGCCAATTTTAATTTTCATTACAAATCGGAAATCAGTATTTTTGGACACCAATTTGGCTGTTTTTTTTTACACCTTTTATTTAACCTTTATTTAACCAGGCAAGTCAGTTTAGAACACATTCTTATTTTCAATGACGGCCTAGGAACGATGGGTTAACTGCATTGTTCAGGGGCAGAACGACAGATTTTTAACCTTGTCAGCTCGGGGATTCAATCTTGCAACCTTACAGTTAACTAGTCCAACGCTCTAACCACCTGCTTTACATTGCACTCCACGAGGAGCCTGCCTGTTACGCGAATGCAGTAAGAAGCCAAGGTAAGTTGCTAGCTAGCATTAAAAACGTATCTTATAAAAATAAAAATCAATCATAATCACTAGTTAACTACACATGGTTGATGATATTACTAGTTTATCTAGCGTGTCCTGCGTTGCATATAATCGATGCGGTGCGTAATCGCGAAAAAGGACTGTCGTTGATCCAATGTGTACCTAACCATAAATGCCTTTCTTAAAATCAATACACAAGTATATATTTTTAAACCTGTATATTTAGTTAATATTGCCTACTACCATGACTCATTGCGAACTGTGACCTGGCTCGTTGCGAACTGTGTGAAGACTATTTCTTCCTAACAAAGACAGCCAACTTTGCCAAACTGGGGATGATTTAACAAAAGCGCATTTGCGAAAAAAGCAATCTCGTTGCACGACTGTACCTAACCATAAACATCAATGCCTTTCTTAAAATCAATACACAGAAGTATATATTTTTAAACCTGCATATTTAGCTAAAAGAAATCCAGGTTAGCAGGCAATATTAACCTGGTGAAATTGTGTCACTTCCCTTGCGTTCATTGCACGCAGAGTCAGTGTATATGCAAAGGTTTGGGCTGCCTAATTTGCCAGAATTTTACGTAATTATGACATAACATTGAAGGTTGTGCAATGTAACAGGAATATTTAGACTTATGGATGCCACCTGTTTGATAAAATACGGAAAGGTTACGTATTTCACTGAAAGAATAAACGTCTTGTTTTCGAGATAATAGTTTCCGGATTCGACCATATTAATGACCCAAGGCTCATATTTCTGTGTGTTATTATGTTTGTGTGTTATTATGTTAACTAAGTCTATGATTTAATAGAGCAGTCTAACTGAGCGATGGTAGGCACCACCAGGCTCGTAAGCATTCATTCAAACAGCACTTTTGTGTGTTTGACAGCAGTTCTTCGCAATGCTTCAAGCATTGAGCTGTTTATGACTTCAAGCCTATCAACTCCCGAGATTAGGCTGGTGTAATCGATGTGAAATGGCTAGCTAGTTAGCGGGGTGCACGCTAATTTCAAACGTCACTCGCTCTGAGACTTGGAGTGGTTGTTCCCCTTGCTCTGCATGGGTAACGCTGCGTCGGGGGTGGCTGTTGTCGTTGTGTTCCTGGTTCGAGCCCGGGTAGGAGCGAGGAGAGGGATGGAAGCTATACTGTTACACTGGCAATACTAAAATGCCTATAAGAACATCCAATAGTCAAAGGTATATGAAATACAAATCGTATAGAGAAATAGAACTATAATTCCTATAATAACTTCAACCTAAAACTTCTTACCTGGGAATATTGAAGACTCATGTTAAAAGGAACAACCAGCTTTCATATGTTCTCATGTTCTGAGCAAGGAACTGAAACGTTAGCTTTTTTACGTGGCACATATTGCAGTTTTACTTTCTTCTCCAACACTTTGTTTTTGCATTATTTAAACCAAATTGAACATGTTTCATTATTTGAGGCAAAATAGATTTTGATGTATTATATTAAGTTAAAATAAGTGTTCATTCAGTATTGTTGTAATTGTCATTATTAAACACTTTTTTACAATATATGTTGTTTTTTTTTTAAATATGTTTTTTTTTTATCTGCCAATTAATCAGTATCGGCTTTTTTTGGTCCTCCAATAAATCGGTATCGGCGTTGAAAAATCATATCGGTCAACCTCTAATTTACACAATCTAAAAGTCAGATTCCTATTAACTTCCAATGTAGTGAGAGTGGCTTTATCGCAATGCTACATCAGAACTGCATAATTTCTGCCTGCTTGAAAAACAATAGCTCAGATACACATGAAAACGTGAAATGACCCAGGGATTCGATAGGACATCCCTCAAAGATGCACAAAAACAATATTACATTCAAATTGGGTGAATCTTTACTTTAAAGGCAAGAGACCACGTACAAATGTAGAAACACACATAGGCCAGCTGAGAGAAACAGGTGTAGAGGTCTCGCAAGGGAAGCTGAACACAGATTGTAGCATATGGCTGGGCCTCTGATGTCTGCTTAAAACTGTTTTCTGCATACCTGTGAAACACCCAAAAGGGAGTGTGGGTAACTCTAAGCTATGCTGGACATATTCTACTAGGGAAATTCTGCTAAGAAATGCAGAATTTAAGTAAATAGTGCAGTATTCTAAATAATTGTCAGGAAAAAAAATGTGCTTGTGCACCCAAGGTAATAATAGGAGTACAGTGATTCGGAAAGTATTCAGACCTTGACTTTTTCCACATTTTGTTACGCTACAAGCTTATTCTAAAATTGATTACAATTGTTCTTCCCCTCATCAATACACACACACACACACAATACCCCATAATGACAAAGCAAATGTATATAAAAAAATATATGAAATATTACATTTACATAAGTATGAAGACCCTTTACTCATTCATTTGTTGAAGCACCTTTGGCAGCAATTTCAGCCTTGAGTCTTCTTGGGTATGAAGCTACAAGCTTGGCACTCATGTATTTCAGGAGTTAATCCCATTCTCTACAGATCCTCTCAAGCTGTAGGTGTAACAGTTTAGCTTCCGTCCCTCTCCTCGCCCCTACCTGGGCTCAAACCAGGGATCCTCTGCACACATCGACAACAACCACCCTCGAAGCATTGTCACCCATCACTCCACAAAAGCCGCGGCCCTTGCAGAGCAAGGGGAACAACTACTTCAAGGTCTCAGAGCGGGTGATGTCACTGATTGAAACGCTGTTAGCGTGCACCCCGCTAAATAGCTAGCCATTTCACATCAGTTACATAGGGATGGTGCCTGGTTTCCTCCTTATGTGACACTTGGCATTCAGGCCAAAGAGTTTTAGGACACCTCCCTGACCAAGGCCCTTCCCCCCCGATTGCTCAGTTTGGCCGAGCGGACAGCTTTAGGAAGAGTCTTGGTGGTTCCAAACTTCTTCCATTTAAGAATAATGGAGGCCACTGTGTTCTTGGGGACCTTCAATGCTGCAGACATTTTTTGGTACCCTTCCCCAGTTCTGTGAAGACACAATCTTGTCTCGGGGCTCTACGGACAATTCCTTCGACCTCGTGGCTTGGTTTTTGCTCTGACACGCACTGTCAACTGTGGTACTATATATAGACAGATGTGTGCCTTTCCAAATAATGTCCAATCAATTGAATTTAGCACAGGTGGACTCCAATCAAGTTGCAGAAACATTTCAAGGATGATCAATGGAAACAGAATGCACCCAAGCTCAATATCAAGTCTCATTGTAAAGGGTCTGAATACTTATGTAAATAAGTGATATATATATATATATATATATATATAATTCAAATAAGTGATATATATAATTCAATGGGGCAAAAAAGTATTTAGTCAGCCACCAATTGTGCAAGTCCTCCCACTTAAAAAGATGCTAGGCCTGTAATAAATATTTTCCACCATAATTTTCAAATAAATTAATTTTAAAAATCCTACAATGTGATTTTCTCTATTTCTTTTTCTCATTTTGTCTGTCATAGTTGAAATGTACCTATGATGAAAATTACAGGCCTCTCTCATCTTTAAGTGGGAGAACATGCACAATTGGTGGCTGACTAAATACGTTTTTTGCCCCACTGTGTGTGTGTGTGTGTGTATGTATATATATATATATTGTCATTATGGGGTATTGTGTGTGTGTGTGTATATCGATGCGTAAAAACATTATTTCATCCATTTTAAAACAAGGCTGTAACGTAACAATGTGTAAAGGGGTCTGAATACTTTCCAAATGCACTGTATATCGGCAGCGTAGCCTAGTGGTTAGAGCGTTGGACTAGTAACCGGAAGGTTGTGAGTTCAAACCCCCGAGCTGACAAGGTACAAATCTGTCGTTCTGCCCCTGAACAGGCAGTTAACCCACTGTTCCCAGGCAGTCATTGAAAATAAGAATATGTTCTTAACTGACTTGCCTGGTTAAATAAAGGTAAAATTTAAATTTAAAAAAATATCGACCTTGAAAAACACAGAGACGAAGGCCATAAGTATTGAGTCACTGAGGAGAGCAGAAAGAAGGGACCAAGGCCACCCCTCAACAGGGACACCAGGCATAGGAAAACCTTGGCCAACCTGTGTCTTATTCCCAGCCAAGAAGGTGCTGCTCAATACAGTGATTGCACTGCATGCATATGTGACGTGAAATGGTTGTGCATATCACGACATGTGACCACTTCAACCTACTTGTGAGACACACAGGCGAGTAGTATAGTGAAACAGAAAATTACTGAAATATCTAGATCAATACTCCACAACAGTTGATCATAGCAGGCATCCTTTGGTGTTTTCAAATGTCACATTCATAGAAAGTCTCACCACTAGGAACAGTGTTGTGTGGGATCCCTCCCTTTACCCTTGCGGATCCTGCCCGTGGAACCCTGGGTCAGGGAGAAACCCACTCATGGGTCTGACCCCATATATACACACATACATACATACATACATACATACATACATACATACATACATACATACATACATACATACATACATACATACATACATCACAAGAGATTGGAACCATGCCAATTGTGACCAGTTTATTTAAAAGAAAAAAACTTCTGCAATCCTTTTAATCTCCAAAATACATCTCACATCTCAGATGCCCTTGAGGTTTGACAAGTCAGCTCTATGGCAAAAAAAGAATGTGTGAGAAGAATGTATGGAAGATGTACATATTTGAATATGAGAGGTGTTGAGATTTGCACAAGCATTTGCTTTCTTTATGAGTAGATTGAGTGAAACATTACTTTCAGGCATAGTCACTACGCTCTACACTCCTACACACATGCAAAGTTTTCACATCTAATGCAAACCAACAGTACTACAGAGAGTGTAGTTTGCAGCCGTTGACACGTTGAAATGGCACAATTGTCTACTGCCCTTTCATTACGACTCTTCCATTCTAGTATATAAGTGAACTGATTTTACCTCCTTTCAATGGATTATTGATGATAAGGAGGTGAAACTAAAGTAATTAGGTCTCAGGTGGGCATCCACCATAACAACAGAACCTGTATGATGTACAGTATAACATGAAATATACATAAATACTCAATTGTAGACAAACAACTGGCAACAAAATAAGCACTAATGATTTCCCAAAAATCATTGCACTGGAAAAAAAAAAGGTGTGAAAATAATCACATCCATTAGAAAATTGTACCAAAGAAAATGTACTAACTTTTTATCATGCAACAATAATTATTTCATTATGTATAGTTAATTGATAGAAATTGCACACTTCCTTTCTTCCCCCTGTTGCCAGTGACATTATGTCACCCTCCCTTTTTTATGGACAGATGACAAAGGAAGACAGTGATTAATGGTTGAATTAGTTAATGGCCGTCCTGAGCGTGTGCAGTCTCCATGGAAACAGAGGAGCTGCTCGGATCTCACCTGAAGCCGTCCACTCCCTGACCAATGGCCTGGCAGCCTGGCATGGAGAGCACAGTGTGCCAGGGGCACGGCGCAGAGAGACAACAGCTGCCTGGGCACCCCACAGGGAGTGGGACAACACTAACCTTTACCCTGCAAATATTGTCCTGCTTTCCTTTGTTACCCATTCCATTAGAACAGAATAGCTCACGAATAAACACTGTAGGTATACTAGTCATACTTGTGCTGCTTACAATCCTACTATTCATTCCCTCATCCTTTCATGTCCATGTACCACCAATTTTTTATGTAAACTTGCATGAGTCACATGACAAACTCATGATGTGAATGTTCCAACAGTGAGGTGATGATATTTAAATACACAAGTTACATAGGGAAAGTTATCCAAAAGTGGTACCACTTCACATTACAATAACTCCGTATAAAACAATAATGACAGGGCAAATACCCTAATACCAGCCCTAATCTGGAAACTCTATGTAGTGTGAATGCTCATTCCCACCAAAATAACTGTTCTTATCTTTGAGCTGCTAGCGAGGGCACAGTCAGTTTACAGGCCTTCCGTACCCAGCACTGGGTATTTCAGCGTGTGTCCACAAAATACTGAGCAGTCAGATGAAAGAGCAAGCCCGCCCACTCTGGGATGGGAGTCCTCCTCAGACTGAATACATGAGTGACTGATTACTTTCTCACCAATTTAGCCTCAATTCTCATTATACACAGAGGACCCAAAACACAAGCCTGTGTATGTACTAAAAAGGCCAAACTGAAAATCAGGACTTTAAGAAAATAACACAGAAATACATTACAGATTGGACAGGAATTCAAGGAGGCTAAGTAATAAAACCGCATAGGACTACCCTGTCTTGATTTTAATACTTTTTTCAGACTGACATTTTTCAGTTGCAATAGAGGGCAGGGAAAGCACTGTAGTTTTATCTGACATAAAGCAGTCTGAGAGGACACTGTTAGTGTGTTCCTGTCAGACAGGAGAAGAAAGGCTGGGGCTCTCTGGACACTGGCTGTATACAACACCAGAGCTGGAAAGTATCAAAGAAAGTTCACCCTGTGCTTTTTAAACCTGGGTCAGCATTTGCGAAGGTCCATTTCTGCATAAGTGAGCACACAAACCCCAGTGCTTGTTCAAATAGTCTGCAGCTCTCTCTCAGGCAGCTCATGACAACAGCCCAGCAGCAGCATTGTTTGATCTTCAATGTTTTCCTTAATCTGGGTTGTCAAGGTTCGCTTGTTCAAGGCTGTTTACTTTACTTCTCCTACAAAAAGTGTTTTTTCCCCTCAGACAATGACTAATCCAAAGAGCAAGAAAGAGGGAGCTCTGCCAACGATAGATGTTAAAGCTGCGGTTGCCTTTTATTTTTTGATGGTTTTAGCTCCAATAGCGCACCAGCTGCAGGTTTGGTTTGTGCCCTTATTGTGAGGAAAATATAGATTAACTGCTTTGTGCTTTTTATGTTCCCTCCTATTTTAGGGAAACAATCATGGTCTATATATAGGAAATTATTAAAATATGATATACACCCTGTGTGCAAGTTACAGTGTGTTATTTTATTTGCAATAATGGTGATTTAATATAGTTCAAGATGTAAATAATAGAACAGAAAATAAAATAGAATAACTGAACACACTTGCCATTATAAAGTGCAACCAAAATATGTTTAAATTAATCTGTTAGTGCAACACTACCTTGTAAAAAACTTGAACGCTACTGTTTGATATGGTCTTTGCTGTACAGCACCACTACAATAACAAACGTGTCATTTATCAAAGGTCATTGCTCTACTTTCAACGTGGAATATATTCTTGCACAAAAATATGAATATAATCTACTACAACCCAATCAAAAAAAGTTATGTAAAACTTTCATCCTCCAACAGGTAAGCACTAACAACTCAAAGTGGGATGGTAATTGTAGCAAATAAGAAAAGTCTACAAAAGATGTCCCCTGTATATAGAGATGCTTAAAGTATAAAAAGAGTATTCAATACCATTGCAGTGCACTAGACCACAATAATGTTATTACACTGTAGGAGTGGTATTGTCTATGCAAGTGCTACAGTAACTATCAAATCGTGGTATACATTAGGTTATGTCAACGTACATAAATAACTGAACTATCAAACACGGTGCTTCCTACTGTAACCATAAGAAATTATAATGTGTCAAAATCTATGAAATTACGGAATTTGAATCGTCAGAGTCACAGCTATACAGTGAGTCTGGTCCGTCCTGCAGTTTGTGGAAGGTAGCACGTGGGGAAAAGTCCCTGAACCCTGATTTTGGTCCAAAGAAATCACGGCACTCAAACTTCCTCTCTACATTCAAAAAGCTCATGTTGAGTTAAAGTGTAAACACTTAGTTGACCAAGAGCATGGTTTCACAAAGTATAACTTGCACTTCTTACATACTCTTGAGATTGTTAAACATAAAATTCACCCGGGGTAACAAACATGAGAAAATAAAGAGAGCAACTACCGACCAAACTTCTAGAAAAGTAGAAGATGCGGTATCTCGTCTTCGAATACTATCATTGGGCATTTCAAAAGGTATACGCTGCTTACAGCGATACAACAAGACATCGAGCAGTATTTCAGCTCTCGTGTAATATTATTGGTGTTGTTTATTTCGCCATAGAAACAATACAAAAAAAAACAGTCGCAAACAAAGACAAACTCCATGTGAGCGAGCTGAAATAGTAGAGGCAATGAGTAACGAGAGAACATTATAATATGATCAACTTACCGGAATCGACAATGGTAGGTGGACGCAGTAGACAATTCTGTGCTAAAGATAATGAACTGTACACGCGATCTTGTGTACCAAGAAAGCATGCAACAACCACACTGTAAATACTAACAATATTACTCCGCTTGGGGGGACTAACTTTAACTACGAGAAGATATCTCTGCTGCATTCACGGAGAGCGCCGTTACAGGGAGAATAATCTAGAGTTTCACAACACCTTCTGTCTCAAATACGAGAGCGAGCTCCTTCTAATGTTAATACAATTTAATGCGCTATAAAAGAAAACGGAATCGCGGATTTGGATGTTGTTATTTTCTGATGTTCCGAGTCCGTGACGTCATATCCACCTGCTGGGTAAACAATATTCATTGCAGATCTTCACAGAATTTGAACAGAACTGAAGTCACATTCGTTGCCAGTTACACAGAAACCAAGTCCAATGATGCAATTTTGCTGGGAGATTATGGATTATCTTTAGCAGAAAGGGTCGACACCAGCGGATTGTCATAAAGTAAAAATGTCTAGTTGTAAACTATCTCATTACAATTGAGGCAGAAAAAGATTTATTTTCTTTTTTTCTGCGCTTTGTCCAATGAAAGGAGGGAGATCGAGGGGTGAAAGTTCGACAGAGGGACAAACTTGAAAGAATGCAAGCAAACGTTCAAGTGTCCTATGTCTCGGCCTCAACTTTGTTGGAAACTATTTTGTAGTGGCAGACGTCTTCCCCTATATTATAAAGTGCATTATTAGTTACTTCCTCTAAATAACTGGTATAAGCCTATGAAAACGGAATTTTCCCTGTTCCAGCCCTCTTTACTGTCACTGAAGGTGTTCAGACATTATGTCAGTAATTAAAAGTCTGTCATTTGCCCCCTACAGAAAATAATTATCACAGGTCGGTCCAATAGTCCAGTTAACACTCGTTGAAAAGCAACATTAATTTAACCTCAAGAGAAAATATTTGAAGTCTCTGTGTCCTTGATCAAGGTCTGAAAAGCACTGTTCATTTCATTACAAATGGCAGTAAATTTATCATGGCTGCATCTAAAATGCCCAGCATGGCTGATGGGTTTTCTTGGAAAGTCTGTTTCTTTGGTATAGAGCGCCACCCTCTGACAGCAGTTGAAGCCAGTACCATCTCATTGTTCCTATGATAAAACAGTAAACACTTTGATTATTAATGGAAGTGATAATTACTTTAATAATCAAATGTGTAAATTGTAACAGTCACACAATTACGCCATCACATATAAATTATGAAACATTTAGACATGCCTTCAACCTGTACAGCTCTCTGCAGCTGAAAATGAAAAGGCCTACATTAAGCCTAAAGTCAAATGATAGTTGAATAATCCTGAAAAAACACAAAGCCATAGAGTAAAGAGAACTGATGACATATTAGAGGCTCATTGTTAGCACAGTTGAAGACATCCAGTGATGGTGGATGGTGGGGGCCACTGTTCCATATTCTCCTCGTAAAGAAGTTGAGGAGAAACAAGAAGCCCCAAGGCGTGGGAGAGAGACATCAATCACGGTATGGCCCTTAGCTTGACCAGACCACGGTGTTGTGTTTAATGGTCCTCTGCTCTGCTCTCACACAGCCACAGAAACATGCAGGTGTGGGATTTGTGTTAAGTCCAGGTGAAGTCCAAACCACGCAGTCAGTCACACGGTGTTAAATTAGATAGAAAATGTTGTCAATACAATAAAACGTGCAGCAGATCCAGTCAATGCAGAAAACAAACAACATTAGTTGCAACAAATGTACAGTACTTTACACCCAAAAAGCAAACAAAAGGAATACAGAGAAGCATATCTATGGATACTATCACAACTGGCTGAAGGACTGGACCAAGGTGCAACATGGTAAGCGTACATTTTCACTTTATTGAAAATGCCACCGACAAAAACAAAGAACAAAACCGTGACGCTTTGGGCTATGTGTCCTGAACAAAGTCAACTTCCCACAAAACAGGTGGGGAAAAGGGTACCTAAGTATGGTTCTCAATCAGAGACAACAATAGACAGCTGCCTCTGATTGAGAACCACACCCAGCCAAACACATAGAAATAGAAAATCATAGAACATAGACTGCCCACCCAAATCACACCCTGACAAAACCAAAATAGAGACATAAAACGCTCTACGGTTAGGGCGTGACAGATACCCCTAAACACCGGGGAATAGGAAATGATCTACATTAACTATTCCAACATAGGACATTAAAAATAAAATGACATCACTTGAAGTAAATATTTTGCACTGAAAATAAACATGTATTGTTCCTGAAAACAAAACCTGCCTGATCAATCAGACAATGTTTGTAATGAAATTAATCAAGTTTTTAAATTGATTATAAGATGCACTCTCCTGGAACAGGAATTATGTATAAATATAGTTATTTATTTTGCATAGTTTTCCACACTTTGAGCATGTCCACAGTTTGATGTACATTATAGGACTGTAATGCATACATTTATAGTAACAATGACACCCCTCTCTCTTTGCAACATCAAAGCAGTAATCACACAATACACACAAAAAATATAATTCTCTAGGCAAACTACTAATTGGTGAAAATCAATTAAAAATGTTTATCCATAATAAAGACAATACAACACACGATTACAAAGTCAGCCAGCCAATAGTCGGCTAAATGTATCTGTATATTGGGCATATTAAGCTCAACGTTGTCTAACACACAAGTGTCTTGTCTGAATTGTTTTGACATATTGTTGGTTTGATGTTACCAATGTGCTGTGGATTAGGCCTTGACTTGATAGAGTGCTGCTTCAAAACAAATGAATTGAGGATTACTATCAGTTATGTAACACCCTCTCCAAATGCACTCATGCACACAACAAAGTAATTAGCTTTCTGTTAATTAGGTAATTAAGCAAATGAAAAGAATCTACTCTCGATTTCCAAAGGGTTGGCTTTCATATGTTCTCCCCTGCTGCTGAGGGCATTAAGAGCAACAGAGGAACACTAGATGACTACCATTCTACATGGAATGAAAGGAAACCACTTCTGGACAGGGTTCACAGATAATGACTTCTGAGGACATTTCACCCATCTGTGTCTACTCTATTTGTCAGCAAGGGACACAAAGCCTGGAAATAGACATGCATCTACATTTCACGACAAGCATCCTATGGGGATAATATTAATGTGTTACTTGTTCTTTACTGCTATGGTTGATCAAACAATTGATTGATGTGGGTAGACAAAAGAAAATGACATTATTTTGCAAAAAGTAAGCTCTGTTGTTGTAGTGTGCTTTTCTGTTTATCTCAGAAGTGATAATACCTTGTGGATTATCAGTAGAACTAATAGTGACTTACAGCAAAAATGCCAGAAAAGAGTCATGACAAAAAGTTACCAGTAGGTGGAGATAATGGGACCAAGACCAAAGCATCAGAACTAGGGTTTCAAAGATACCAGTCAAAGTTACAAGAACATTCTGTAATTTTGATCATTAACAGGTAATTTATGGAAATCTATGGTAACTTTGGTAATTTGATACTTGAATAACCTGAAAAAAATATATTAATGTATAGTATTCATTTTTTACATCTGTGTCCATATTGTCCATGAGTTTCTTCTAGTACAATGGTTCCCAAACGTTTTATACTTCCGTACCCCTTCAAACATTCAACCTCTAGCTGCATACCCCCCTCTAGAACCAAGGTCAGCACACTTTCTAATGTTGTTTTTTGCCATCATTGTAAGCCTGCCACACACACACACTGTACGATACATTTATTAAACATGAGAATGAGTGTGAGTTGTCATCACAACTTGGCTCGTGGGAAGTGACAAAGAGCTCTTATAGGACCAGGGCACAAATCATTTTGCTCTTTATTTAGCCATCTTACATATAAAACTTTATTTGTTCATCGAAAACTGTGAATAACTCACCACAGGTTAATGAGCAGGGTGTGCTTGAAAGGATGCACATAACTCTGCAATGTTGAATTATATTGGAGAGAGCCTGTCTTAAATAATTTTCCACACAGTCTGGGCCTGTATTTAGTTTTCATGCTTGTGAGGGCCGAGAATCCACTCTCACATAGGTACGTGGTTTCAAAGGGCATCAGTGTCTTAACAGTGCGATTTGCCAAGGCAGGATACTGAGCGCAGCCCAATCCAGAAATCTGGCAGTGGCTTCTGATGAAATTCAATTTTCACATTACCACTTGTTGCAATTTCGATGAGACCCTCTTGTTCAGATATCGGTAAGTGGACTGGAGGCAGAGCATGAAAGGGATAACGAATCCAGTTGTTTGTGCCATCCATTATGGGAAAGTACATGCGCAATTGCGCACCCAACTCACTCAGGTGCTTCGCTATATCACATTTGACATTGTCCGTAAACTTGAGTTTATTTGCAAACAAAAAAATCCCACAATGATGGAAAGACCTGTGTGTTGTCCTTGATAATGCAGACATAGAAGCGCTCCAACTTCTTAATCATAGCCTCAATTTTGTCCGGCACAATGAATATAGTTAGTTGTGGAGAGTCCCTGTAATCTTAGATTCAGATCATTCAGGTGAGAAAAAACATCACCCAGATCGGCCAGTCATGTGAGAAACTCGTCATCATGCAAGCGGTCAGACAAGTGAAAATTATGGTCAGTAAAGAAAACGTTACGCTCGTCTCTCAATTTTTTAAAAATGTGTCAATACTTTGCCTCTTGATAACCAGCGCACTTCTGTATGTCGTAAAAGCGTTACATGGTCGCTGCCCATATCATTGCATAGTGCAGAAAATACAGGAGAGTTCAGGGGCCTTGCTTTAACAAAGTTAACCATTTTCACTGTAGAGTCCAAAACGTCTTTCAAGCTGTCCGACATTCCTTTGGCAGCAAGAGCCTCTGGGTGGATACTGCAGTGTACCCAAGTGGTGTCGAAAGCAACTGCTTGCATGCACGTTACCACTCCACTATGTCTCCCTGTAATGGCTTTTGCGCCATGTCACAAAGCTGTCCAGTACTTAAAAAATATCCTCTCCTGTTGTCCTGGTTTCCAATGGTTTGCAGAAGAGGATGTCTTCCTTAATTGACCCCCCATAATCGTAACGGACATATACTAGGAGCTGTGCCAGGCCCGCCTTGTCTGTTGACTCATCGAGCTGTAAAGCATAGAATTCACTGGCTTGTATACGAAGCATTAATTGTTTCAAAACATTTCCTGCCATGTCACTGATGCGTTGTGATACAGTGTTGTTTGATGAAGGCATTGTCTGTATAGTTTTTTGGGCCTTTTCCCCCAGCATTGTCCAGGCCATATCCTCGGCAGCATGACGAATGAAGTCCTCCACCATAGCATGGGGCTTGCCTGCCCTAGCCACTCAGTATCTCACCATATAAGAAGCTTCTCGGCCCTTCTTATTAATGTTATCGGTTGCTGTT
Organism: Oncorhynchus keta; assembly: GCF_023373465.1. Classification (NCBI taxonomy): domain Eukaryota; kingdom Metazoa; phylum Chordata; class Actinopteri; order Salmoniformes; family Salmonidae; genus Oncorhynchus; species Oncorhynchus keta. The sequence goes on along the minus strand of NC_068441.1, from coordinate 9,417,205 downwards.
ATACATGTCTTACTACTCGAAAGTCATCCTAATTCTCAGTCAAAAAACTCCTGTGGCTTATTTTTCAAAATTACATTTTTAGTCTCTAAATGTCTGCGCACGAGTGAAGGTTTCATCGATTTGTGAGATAGTACTTTTGCACATATAACACACTGTGGCTGAGGAAAGGCACTACTCCCAATATAAATTAACGACCAAATCAATACAGTTCTCATCATATTTGCGCCTCTTTCGATGATCCAACGTCCATGTCTCTTCTAATACTATCACTGAGCATTTCAAAATGCAAGACATCGAGCAGTATTTCAGCTCTCATGTAATATTATTGGTGTTGTTTACTTGTTTATTTCGCCATAGAAACAATAAAAAAAAACTGTCCCAAACAAAGACAATCTCCATGTGAACGAGCTGGAATCGACAATGGTAGGTGGACGCAGTAGACAATTCTGTGCTAAAGATAATGAACTGTACACGCGATCTTGTGTACCAAGAAAGCATGCAACAACCACACTGTAAATACTAACAATATTACTCCGCTTGGGGGGACTAACTTTAATTACTTCAAGAAGATATCTCTGCTGCGTTCACGGAGAGCGCCGTTACAGGGAGAATAATCTAGAGTTTCACAACACCTTCTGTCTCAGATACGAGAGCGAGCTCCTTCTAATGTTAATACAATTTAATGCGCTATAAAAGAAAACGGAATCGCGGATTTGGATGTTGTTATTTTCTGATGTTCCGAGTCCGTGACGTCATATCCACCTGCTGGGTAAACAATATTCATTGCAGATCTTCACAGAATTTGAACAGAACTGAAGTCACATTCGTTGCCAGTTACACAGAAACCAAGTTCAATAATGCAATTTTGCTGGGAGATTATGGATTATCTTTAGCAGAAAGGGTCGACACCAGCAGATTGTCATAAAGTAAAAATGTCTAGTTGTAAACTATCTCATTACAATTGAGGCAGAAAAAGCTTTCTTTTCTTTTTTTCTGCGCTTTGTCCAATGAAAGGAGGGAGATCGAGGGGTGAAAGTTCGACAGAGGGACAAACTTGAAAGAATGCAAGCAAACGTTCAAGTGTCCTATGTCTCGGCCTCAACTTTGTTGGAAACTATTTTGTAGTGGCAGACGTCTTCCCCTATATTATAAAGTGCATTATTAGTTACTTCCTCTAAATAACTGGTATAAGCCTATGAAAACGGACTTTTCCCTGTTCCAGCCCTCTTTACTGTCACTGAAGGTGTTCAGACATTATGACAGTAATTAAAAGTCTGTCATTTGCCCCCTACAGAAAATAATTATCACAGGTTGGTCCAATAGTCCAGTTAACACTCTTTGAAAAGCAACATTAATTTAACCTCAAGAGAAAATATTTGAAGTCTCTGTGTCCTTGATCAAGGTCTGAAAAGCACTGTTCATTTCATTACAAATGGCAGTAAATTTATCATGGCTGCATCTAAAATGCCCAGCATGGCTGATGGGTTTTCTTGGAAAGTCTGTTTCTTTGGTATAGAGCGCCACCCTCTGACAGCAGTTGAAGCCAGTACCATCTCATTGTTCCTATGATAAAACAGTAAACACTTTGATTATTAATGAAAGTGATAATTACTTTAATAATCAAATGTGTAAATTGTAACAGTCACACAATTACACCATCACATATAAATTATGAAACATTTAGACATGCCTTCAACCTGTACAGCTCTCTGCAGCTGAAAATGAAAAGGCCTACATTAAGCCTAAAGTCAAATGATAGTTGAATAATCCTGAAAAAACACAAAGCCATAGAGTAAAGAGAACTGATGACATATTAGAGGCTCATTGTTAGCACAGTTGAAGACATCCAGTGATGGTGGATGGTGGGGGCCACTGTTCCATATTCTCCTCGTAAAGAAGTTGAGGAGAAACAAGAAGCCCCAAGGCGTGGGAGAGAGACATCAATCACGGTATGGCCCTTAGCTTGACCAGACCACGGTGTTGTGTTTAATGGTCCTCTGCTCTGCTCTCACACAGCCACAGAAACATGCAGGTGTGGGATTTGTGTTTAGTCCAGGTGAAGTCCAAACCACGCAGTCAGTCACACGGTGTTAAATTAGATAGAAAATGTTGTCAATTCAATAAAACGTGCAGCAGATCCAGTCAATGCAGAAAACAAACAACAAAAGACAATATTAGTTGTAACAAATGTACAGTAATTTACACCCAAAACACAAACAAAAGGAATACAGAGAAGAATATCTATGGATACCCCTAAACACCGGGGAATAGGAAATGATCTACATTAACTATTCCAACATAGGACATTAAAAATAAAATGACATCACTTGAAATAAATATTTTGCTCTGGAAATAAACATGTATTGTTCCTGAAAACAAAACCTGCCTGATCAATCAGACAATGTTTGTAATGAAATTAATCAAGTTTTTAAAGTGATTATAAGATGCACTCTCCTGGAACAAGAATTATGTATATATGTATATTTATTTTGCATAGTTTTCCACACTTTGAGCATGTCCACAGTTTGATGTACATTATAGGACTGTAATGCATACATTTATAGTAACAATGGCACCCCTCTCTCTTTGCGACATCAAAGCAGTAATCACACAATACACACAAAAAATATAATTCTCTAGGCAAACTACTAATTGGTGAAAATCAATTAAAAATGTTTATCCATAATAAAGACAATACAACACACGATTACAAAGTCAGCCAGCCAATAGTCGGCTAAATGTATCTGTATATTGGGCATATTAAGCTCAACGTTGTCTAACACACAAGTGTCTTGTCTGAATTGTTTTGACATATTGTTGGTTTGATGTTACCAATGTGCTGTGGATTAGGCCTTGACTTGATAGAGTGCTGCTTCAAAACAAATGAATTGAGGATTACTATCAGTTATGTAACACCCTCTCCAAATGCACTCATGCACACAACAAAGTAATTAGCTTTCTGTTAATTAGGTAATTAAGTAAATGAAAAGAATCTACTCTCGATTTCCAAAGGGTTGGCTTTCATATGTTCTCCCCTGCTGCTGAGGGCATTAAGAGCAACAGAGGAACACTAGATGACTACCATTCTACATGGAATGAAAGGAAGCCACTTCTGGACAGGGTTCACAGATAATGACTTCTGAGGACATTTCACCCATCTGTGTCTACTCTATTTGTCAGCAAGGGACACAAAGCCTGGAAATAGACATGCATCTACATTTCACGACAAGCATCCTATGGGGATAATATTAATGTGTTACTTGTTCTTTACTGCTATGGTTGATCAAACAATTGATTGATGTGGGTAGACAAAAGAAAATGACATTATTTTGCAAAAAGTAAGCTCTGTTGTTGTAGTGTGCTTTTCTGTTTATCTCAGAAGTGATAATACCTTGTGGATTATCAGTAGAACTAATAGTGACTTACAGCAAAAATGCCAGAAAAGAGTCATGACAAAAAGTTACCAGTAGGTGGAGATAATGGGACCAAGACCAAAGAATTAGGGTTTCAAGGATACCAGTCAAAGTTACAAGAACATTCTGTAATGTTGATCATTAACAGGTAATTTATGGAAATCTATGGTAACTTTGGTAATTTGATACTTGAATAACCTGAAAAATATATATATTAATGTATAGTATTCATTTTTTTATATCTGTGTCCATATTGTCCATGAGTTTCTTCTAGTTCTAGTTCTTCTTTTCACAGAACCACTTGTTGCACTTTCGATGAGGCTCTCTTGTTCAGATATCGGTAAGTGGACTGGAGGCAGGGCATGAAAGGGATAACGAATCTAGTTGTTTATGTCATCCATTTCTGGAAAAACCTGCGTAATTGCGCACCCAACTCACTCAGGTGCTTCGCTATATCACATTTAACATTGTCCGTAAACTTGAGTTTATTTGCACACAAAAAAAATCATACAATAATGGAAAGACCTCTGTGTTGTCCTTGATAATGCAGACAGAAAAGAGCTCAATTCTGTCCCGCACAATGAATATAGTTGTGGAGAGTCACTGTAATCTTAGATTCAGATCATTCAGGTGAGAAAAAACATCACCCAGATCGGCCAGTCGTGTGAGAAACTCATCAGCACGCAAGCGGTCAGACAAGCGAAAATTATGTTAAGTAAAGAAACCTTTAAGCTCGTCTCTCAATTTTTTTTAAACGTGTCATTACTTTGCCCCTTGATAACCAGCGCACTTCTTTCTGTATGTTGTAAAAGCGTGACATGGTCGCTGCCCATATCATTGCATAGTGCAGCAAATACAGGAGAGTTCAGTGGCCTTGCTTTAACAAAGTTAACCATTTTCACTGTAGAGTCCAAAACGTCTTTCAAGCTGTACAGCATAACTTTGGCAGCAAGAGCCTCTCGGTGGATGCTGCAGTGTACCTAAGTGGCGTCAGGAGCAACTGCTAGAGTGCGTTACCACTCCACTATGTCTTCCTGTCATGGCTTTTGCGCCATGTCACAAATCTGTCCAGTACTTTAAAAAGATCCTCTCCGGTTGTCCTGGTTTCCAATGGTTTGCAGAAGAGGATGTCTTCCTTAATTGACCTCCCATAAACGTTACGGACATATACCAGGAGCTGTGACAGGCCCGCCACGTCTTTTGACTCAACAAGCTGTATGGTGGCATATTTCTGTTTTACCTAATGAGGAGAGAGTTAAACTTCACACACCTGTCAGAGTTATACTTAAACTACATCTGTTTTAATAATAAGCTTTGCAATAGCCTTTTTGACTTTCAATGATGAGCTATCTCCAATGAACCATTGAAAAGTACCAACAGAAAAGTACAAAGATCTTTTATAGCCAAGATACACCCCTCTCAACTTACACTGACGGACCACAGATCTTAGGAACAGTTCACAAAGGTTAAGATTTATATGAAAGATATCTATAAAACATAGCAGACAAGTTACTGCTCTGTCAACAGTTCTCATTGTTAAAGATCAGTGTCTGGCACCCTCACTCCAAAAGGGAACCGTTTCTCCCTGATAAGGCATAGAACAGAACCATTAGCTCATGTTATCTGGAATGCTCTTTAGGCTTTATTACCCAAAGACATCGTAAATCTCCTCTGTCAGTGCTATCTCATAGAGGCCCGTCCTCAGTGGAACACACACACAATACTCGATTCTGTCGAATAACACAACCATTATAATGCAATACAAGCATTATAACATAATCTTGCAATTTTCCACGACAGCTGTAACGCATAGAATTCACTGGCTTGTATGCGAAGCATGAACTGTTTCAAAATGATGATGGTCATTATGGCCAAACATTTCTATTTTTGTTTCATCAGACCAGAGGACATTTCTCCTAAAAGTACGTTTTTTGCCCCATGTGCAGTTGCAAACTGTAGTCTGGCTTTTTTTATGGCCGTTTTGGAGCAGTGGCTTCTTCCTTGCTTAGCAGCCTGTTGCTCTGCTCACGGCCTGGGCACATGTCCTGCTGTTGTGTTGAGGTCCTTGCCTTCAGGGGCGGGGGGCATGGGGTGGGTAGAAGGGGCATAGGTCTGATATGGGGGGGGCCTATATAGAGTGTGGCAAGAGTTTGGTTGGGATGGTCTTAGCTGGTTGGGGTGTGGCTGGTGATACTGTGGTCTGGGTGTAGGTCCTCTTGGCGTGGGTTCTCTCAGTGCAGGTCCTTCAGTATGGGGTCTTGCAAGTCTGAGGGTGTCTGCTGGTCTGGGCAGGGTGTCCTTTGCTCTGTTGCTCCTGTGTGTGGTGCTGGGGCTATGGTTGATTAAAAAGTGTATCCTCTTGAATGTATTTGTGCATCAGAGACTAATGTCCTGAACGTCCTCTTTCAAAAGCATGATGTTCCCTGTGAGCTGAAAGATGAAAACAGTCATATCCAAAGTACACCCTTGACTTTATATGCTAAGCCAATATTTTTTCTTGGATAAAATATGGGCAAAACACACCAGGGGCATGCAGGTGGAGACAGCCAGGCAGAGGGGTGAAACCAACTAAATGCGTGTGAAAATCACATCGGATCCTAGCTCAATAGCTAGCAAGATTTTACGCGTTACTGCCACTAAAAATGAATGAACCCCCATCAGTTATGTTTAGTATTTACCTAGCCAATACCACCAGTAGAAAGCAAAGTTTGTTAGCAACTTGGGAAAGTAAATGCACTGTTGGGCATTGGAATAGATTAGCAGACAGGGTAAAGCCTCAACCCTTTGTACATCTTTTAATTCAAATAACCTTGGAAAAGAATGGCATATGGGAAAAAAATATATGCTTTGTGTGACTACAACGTCAAGAGTCAAAACCATAAAAAATATAGACATGTTCTAATTTAACAGATCAAAGCATTCCCCGCCCGCCCGGCTTTGGCTGGATAATTATCATTCAATACCATGCATTTTAAAGTCAATCGTATGCACGCCTGGCCGTGGTGAGTTCAGCCCACAACAAATATGTAATCCCACCACCACTATTGTACAAATGTAACTGCTACATACAAAAATATCAGGTCGTCAGAAAATTACAAAAACAAAAGACCATACTTACATTTATAAAACACTGCTTTAAAAGTTACGTGCGTGCGGAAGGAGTTTAATAGACTTTACCGAAGATATTCGCTTCACTCGCTAGAGATGCAAAAACGTCAGCTCGATCTCAAATACTAAAGCTGACCCCATCAACCTCTTCCTCTGTAAAGGAAAAAAGATAAACAAAAGACAAAAAAACTATATATTATAAATGGTACATGTTTCGGCTACCTCAGTCAGTCACTTCAAATTCTAGCATTAGTGCCAGAGGGTCGGTAGGTAGTGTAACAATAATATGGTTCATTTGTTACAAAGCTAATCCGTATTTTATACATTTGTTAATTTTACTGATAATCAAATGAAACAAGATTCTATCCACATCCTGTCCCGTTGTCGCAACTCTTGTCTCAGGCAGTGAAAACTTGTAAATTATCATAATTTGCAAACAGGATTCTGATTTGTGCCACTTAAGTCATGAAGTTATGTAACAATGTTTACAAGAAACCTTCCATTGAAACCACAATTTAAATGATATAAGTGATTAATATTTTCAACCAAGGAGGTGGACCTACCATAGAGGCCTTCTATCTCCATGCATTAAGTGATAGACAGGCAGGGCAGTCACAGGAGGGATGTTGTTGTATACACTCAAACTCTACTCTGAGAAAATCAATGCATAATTAACTACTACTTACTTGCTCGAAGAGATAAAATGAAGTTCCTCACATGAACTCAGCTAAACTGTTTGTACTGCGTAGATCTTTTTCAGATTGGATTCACACTACCTTGAAATGACCTAAAAGAGAACAAGCAGCTTCTGGAAATCAAGCCCATTCCCAAACACAGATGTTTACCAAAGCCTGTATCAAAGTAAGACGTTCCTTGGGCACATTGGAGCTGCATTGATACTAGACATGGCACACTGTTAGCCATATCTATACATGACACATTCAAGGATGTGATAAGGAATTCAACATAGAAAATCAGGGGAAATGGTGGGTAGGTCAATATCTATGGTTTATGATTAGAGGATGATGTAGATCCCGCCTTATGAACTTGAACCATGAAAAAATCTTCTCTCTGCATTTTGACTGCAATTATGCAAATGTTATGGTAAACAAGGCTATCTGCTGAACTTCGATTCAAATGTACAGTACCTTGGACAGCTGACTTTTCCAATAAAGGAGTCCAGAAGTCACATGATGTTAAGGTTGCCTTTACACACAAATTGATCTCTTGGCCTAGTTTGGCTGACACCTGACTCAAAGTCCTCCCGAGTTCAGTCTGAAAAGGCTCCTTGATGTTTTCTGCATGATTCATCGATAATGAAGGGGGCTGTGCTTTTTACAGGTTGGTTCTTCTGTGTTTTTCTCACTCAAACACGCACATGGACAGCCACACACCGCCCCCGAGTGTTGCCCCCCCTTTCAAATCTAAACAATGACAGGCCTCAACCACAAAGGATTTTTAAGAGAACCAATCATAAACCAATCATCATCACAATTTCTGCGCAAATACTGCATTTACAACGATCTCCTGTCTAGACGAGTGTGTCACAGCTCTCCCTGTGGTGTCAGTCACGTGTGCCATGTCAGCCAGGCTACTTTTGACCAAAGATTATCTATTATACTGACAAGATAGTCCAGTGACCTTTCTAACAATGGAAATACATGTCCTCAAAGATGGAAGGCATGTGGGAGGAGGCGAGAACAGGTGGAACCATTCTAGCCATTCAGAGGGCAGATATGAGTGTGAACAATAGGCACAACTGTGATATAAAGTCATTATTTTTAAAGTTGTGGAAATGCCACGTGTCCACTTATATCAGTGCATTCATAACCTAACCATTACAAAACTTTTATTCAAATAAGCCTCACGTAGCAAATTAGCTATTACATTCTTTGTTGACCAAATTCGACACTCTCATAGACCTCCATACAAAAATTCCTCACTTCGTGGTCTAATTTTCGTGGACAGATTTTGGATGGAATAAACCCTCTCGCTTCACCTGTTCCTCTCGGTTTTTACCCATCACATCAGATCTTTCCACAGATGCTATGTAGAACAAACATGCATCTGTAATATGTTGAATTAGAAATCATGTCGGCTCTAGATGAGGTATTTCTGTCTGCAACGTTGGAGCAGTGAGTCAGGCTTTCCCCAAGAATGTACAAAGAAAAAATAAGAAAAAACATTAAATAATTGATCTATAGTCTCTCTATGTTCCATCATTTTCCTACAATTCGCTGAATGTACAGTGCACTCGGAAAGTATTCAGACCCCTTTTTCCACATTTTGTTACACTACAGCCTTATTCTAAAATGTATTAAATAAAAACATTTAATCAATCTACACACAATACCCCATAATGACAAAGCAAAAACAGGTTTCTAGAAATTCTTGCAAATGTATAAAAAATAAAAAATAAATGAAATATCTTATTTACCAAAATATTCAGACCCGTCTCTACGCGACTTGAAATTAATCTCAGGTGCATCCTGTTTCCATTGTTAATCCTTGAGTTGTTTCTACAACTTGATTGGAGTCCACCTGTGGTAATTTCAATTGACTGGACATGATTTGGAAAGGCACACACCTGTCAATATAACAGGGAAGGGTGGCAAAACATTTCTGCACCATTGAAGGTCCCCAAGAACACAGTGGCCTCCATTATTCTTAAATGGAAGAAGTTTGGAACCACCAAGACTCTTCCTAGTGCTAGCCTGCCCAGCCAAACTGAGCAATTGGGGGAGAAGGGCCTTGGTCAGGGAGGTGACCAAGAACCTGATGGTCACTCTGACAGAGCTTCAGAGTTCCTCTGTGGAGATAGGAGAACCTTCCAGAAGTACAACATCTCTGCAGCACTCCACCAATCAGGCCTTTATGGTAGAGGCGGCAAGGCGGAAGCCATTGGATGGTTAGCTAGCTTATATTATAGGGCAAGAGCAATGCATTATTGTTCCAAAATAGTTTAGTTACATGTTCATGCTGGTCAAGGTAGCATAACATTAAAGTTAGCTAGCTAGTTGGGTGTAGGTGTAACTTATGTAGAAGACCCTCTTTTCTTGTAGTTAGCTAGCAAGTTATGCAAGGCAGACACAGCAATTCTGTTGGTTTCCTTTCGGTGCATGTCTCAATTTAATGGATTTAAAGCACAAAATTACAGTTATTTAAGTATTTTTTGTTGTAGTGGGGACAGTAAGATTATAACTTTTTTTTAAGATACTTAGGACATGTTTTATGTTTAGCTCACATAATATGCATAAAAGTATGCATTAAGGTGTCTGTAATAGAATAAACAAATGTTGACATAAATGCAGTTCTATAGCTTCAAAATATTTTTTACAAATGGTGGAGGGTGCCAAGATGGAGGAATAGTGTCTTCAAAACAGTCATCTAATGCAGGAATGTAGGCTGCTGTATCGCATTGGTGAAAATCAAGACTGTTCTCAGGGCAGGTCTGCCGGTTTTGTGTCGCAGAAGTGACTTTTTGGAGCAGGTTTGGAGAATTTACACAGCATGTTAGGAGAATCAATGTGTCAGGTTAGGATAATTACCGTGGCAGGTTAGGAGAATTAGGTTAAGATAAGGAAACAGGTTAGGGTGAGCTACAATGCAAAATTGTCCAAGGCGCGACTTTAACAAATCTAGCTGTTAAGATGGCGGTGAAGAAGATGGCTGACGTTTTACATGCCTGTAACCAATTGTGCTATTTTGTTCTCTTTTTTTTGCATTGTTTGTAACTTGTTTTTTAAACTTATTTTGTACATAATGTTGCTGCTACTGTCTCTTATGACCGGAAATAACTTCTGGACATCAGAACTGGGATGACTCACCACGAACTGGAAGACGCTTTTTCCTTTAACGTGTTCGATGAGAGAGATATACTGCTCTCCCGGGAACAGGCCCAGATCCCTATCATTTGCATGAAGAAAAGATGGAGGAAAAGAGGTTGCAGATCGGGCTGTCTTTTGAGAATCCGTAGGTGAGCGAGTAAACTCCCACTGCCATCAATTCTACTTGCTAACACGCAATACTTGGAAAATAAATTTGATGACCTACGATTACGATTATCCTACCAACAGTACATTAAGAACTGTAATATCGTATGTTTCACCGAGTCGTGGCTGAACGCTGACACAGATAATATAGAGTTGGAGGGATTTTCAATGCACCGGCAGAACAGTCGCTCAGTCTTTGCTCTTTATCAACCCAGACGTTCCGTTCTAAATGTTCCATTGCCATACTGGCTTGCTTGCTAGCTAGCCAACTACAGTTAACTTACAGTCACGTCAAAAAGCACAGCCAGAATAACATCAAAGTAGCCACATTTGCATTTGTTAATGAAGCACGATTTCACCTGGCATAGAAAATATGCTCACTCGTTAGGTCACTATTATTCAGAGGAGCTAGCCAACAACACAACTAACACAATCACTTCAACCTGAAGCCGGAAACACTGCAAACTAGCTGCACTTCATTTCATTTTACCTCTTTTAAAATGTAAATTTCAATGTATATATCCAGAAAAATAATGCCAGCTGATTCCTGATTTCGACTGGCTGAGAAACGCTGCCTGCATCTCGTTTCGACTCCCGACACATCCATTGCTATGGGACAGCTGGAGATTGAATTTCAATATAGAAACAATTTTATAATGTCAGAGACAGACAGCAAGCAGATCTCCGCTGTTGAAAACTAAATGTTAGTCTAAAAGAAATGTGAGATAATGATTAGATGCTTTTTATAGTGGAGATCAAATGTATAAATTGCTTGGCTGGGCTGAAGAGTCAATGGATTGCGCAGTCAGGTGGAACAGAGTAAATAGGAATTTTAAAATCATAGATTTAGCCGGTGGTATCTTGTGGAATAGACAGTGGCTGGAATGTGGTTTTAACCAATCAGCATTCAGGATTAAACCCACCTCTTGTATAAAAAAGGATAAAAAACGCTACAAAAATGTGGAACTTCTAGGCTTGAACGGTATGCACATGTTGAAAACAAGCTAGCTAACAGTGTACTTGGCTAACAGGACAAGAACTAGCACAGCTAACGTTAACAAGTTAGCATGAAAACTTGGTTAAAACAACCATAATACACTTCACATTATGACAAACTACATGTCGTACATTCATACATACGTACGTTCATACATATTTCGTGACAGTTTGGTCGTAATTATATCAAAAGAAAGTGACATTAATTGGGAAAAGGAGCGGGAGAAGCATTTTCAACCTACCATTAATTCCATCAGCATGAAACAGTCGGGGAAAATGGTGTGCACAAATAATACAGCAGCGGGGTTGGGTGCAATACCGTCATCCAACCACACGATTTCTGTCAAGTACGTTTGAATGAAAGCTGTCAATATGAATAATTGAAACTATAAGACATATTCAAACAATAACTCAGTAACATGAATTCAAAGCTTATGAAACTAATTATGACGAACTTAAAACAGGATATATGTTCTTACTCTGTTACACGCCAGGGTAGTGGGTTCGATCCCCGGGACCACCCATACGTAGAATGTATGCACACATGACTGTAAGTCGCTTTGGATAAAAGCGTCTGCTAAATGGCATATATTACACGTGCAAGGTGGGAGGTCATATAAAACACCATGGAGTCTTCAGGAGGACCATTCATTCCCTCAACCATCTACATATGAAATGCTCTGGAGAGCACTGACTTTGGCAACCTAATTCTCTTTCGACCTAGTCGGGCACAATTGCAACACTTCACAGGTTTATCATATCAAAATTATCTTATTTTCCACAACTTCCACATATCGACTACAGATACTTGACACATATCCAAAAGCCATACAGTGAATACAATAAATCGGTGCATGGCACGAACGGTCTGTCATGGTGATTCACATTACCCAAATGCACCTGGTAGAGAGGGACTCCGTACAAAAAAAAAGAACAAACAGACTCTTTACATTCACTCCTTTCGCAACACGATTCATCCGACGTGCATCAACCACTCCAGGGATACTCTTCATTTGTGCAACAACGACTTCCCACGAGATGCCATTTATTACCCCCGTTACAGGTGCCCTACACTACAGCAACGCACGCCATGGCATATTTCTAGAATCGGATGACTCAACATGTGCTCTTTCTGTTCCTCCGACTAACAACAGAAATAAAAAAGGCCACTTCTCGTGGGCCTTGCAGCTTTGACTTTACCCGCCACTTCTTCCACCAGGTTGAATATCAAAATGGTTCCTCGGCCTCCCGGGTGGTCTTAGGCATTGCATCGAAGTGCTACCTGTGCCACCAGAGACTTTGGGTTCGAGCCCAGGCTCTGTCGCAGCTGGCCGCGGCCGGGAGGTCCATGGGGCGACGCACAATTGGCCTGGCGTCGTCCGGGTTAGGGAGGGCTTTTTCGGTAGAGATATCATTGTCTCACCTACTCCTGTGGCGGGCCGGGCGCAGTGCACGCTGATCAGGTCGCTAGGCGCACGGTGTTTCCTCTGACACATTGGTGTCCGGGTTGGATGCGCGCTGTGTTAAGAAGCAGTGCGGCTTCGTTGAGTTGTGTTTCGGAGGACGCATCGACCTTCGTCTCTCCCGAGCCCTTACGGGACTTGTAGCGATGAGACAAGATAGTAACTACTAACAATTGGATACCACGAAATTGGGGAGAAAAAAGGGGTAAAAAAAAATATATATATATACATTTGGTACTTCATTCAGGTATGAATAATTGAAACTGTAAGACATATTCAAACATGAACTCAGTAACATGGTCATCTTAAAAAAACGTACTCCTACAAAATGATATGGGACTTTAGCAGAACGCAATGTTTTTTTTCCCAAAACAACTTCTTCTTGCTTGTTGTCAGAAGCATGGTTGTTGATATTGGAAATCTAATGATCTGAGTAGGTCTAGTAGGCTGCAGCATGTTGCAAGAGATGTATGCCTAATTTGACCTGGGGTTTAGGCATCCTTTTTATTGGCACTTTAGGCCATATAGGCCTACCTAACTCAGTGTTTATTGGGCCTATAAAGTAACAGAACACCCTACTGTTATGAAGCATAGGCCTACATTAAGAAAAAAATATTTAAAAAACAACAGTCAATAAAAGTCACATCATATAATAACTGGCTGTTATTGCTCTATCCTAACTGCAGGCAAATAATAGCATTCCCTAATAATGGCATTCCCTAAATGACACTGGCACAGTTTGAGAGCTGTCCCATAGATGTTTAGTTTGGTGAAGTTCTCTAAAGTTGAATAACATATAGCAACTTTGCATAAAATAAGTACTATACAACATGAAGAGAGGTGCATTCCATAAGCTGTGAAACGGTAAGGGCCATGCTTTCTCCTCTAACCTTTACATACACTTCCTGGTCAGTCACATAGGGTTATAGGTCACTGGTCACATGTACAGTATACAGGTAGTCTCATTGACTTTATAGGGCCTGTATAGCGCTGCTATAACATCCTATATTCTTCAGGGAAGACTTTCCACTAGATGCTGGAACGTTGCTGCAGGGATTTGCTTCCTTTCAGCCACAAAAGCATTAGTGAGGACGGGCACTGATGTTTGGTGATAAGGCCTGGCTCGCGGTCAGCGTTCCAATTCACCCCAAAAGTGTTTGATGGGGTTTAGGTCAGGGCTCTGTGCAGGCCGGTCAAGTTCTTCCACACTGATCTCGACAAACAATATTTTTTCATTTTTTCTTAAATCGAACCCAGGTCTAGTGATGCTTCAAGCACTGCAATCCAGTGCCTTAGACCGCTGCTCCACTCGTGAGGCCCCGACAAACCATTTCTGTATGGACCTTGCTTTGTGCAAGGGGGCATTGTCATGCTGAAACAGGAAAGGGCCTTCCCCAAACTGTTGCCACAAAGTTGGAAGCATCATGTATGCTGTAGTGTTAAGATTTCTCTTTACTGGAACTGAAGGGCCTAGCCCGAACCATGAAAACAGCCCCAGACCATTATTCCTCCTCCACCAAACTTTACAGTTGGCACTATGCTTTGAAGCAGGTAGCATTCTCTTGGCATAAGCCAAACACAAATTTGTCCGTCGGACTGCCAGATGGTGAAGCGTGATTCATCACTCCAGAGAACGCAAACCCTGCTCTAGAGTCCAATGGCGGCGAGCTTTATACACCACTCCAGCCAACGCTTGGCATTGTGCATGGTAATTTTAGGCTTGTGTGCGCTTGCTCGGCTATGGAAACCCATTTCATGAAGCTCCCGACAAACAGTTCTTGTGCTGACGTTGCTTCCAGGGGAAGTTTGGAAATCAGTATTGAGTGTTGCAACCGTGGACAGAGAATTTTTATTCGCATCAGCACGCGGCGGTCCCGATCTGTGAGCTTGTGTGGCCTTCCACTTCAAGGCTGACACGTTTTTTCCTCCTAGACATTTCCACTTCACAATAACACCTCGATCATACCTACAGCGTCATTGCACAAAAATGGTACGCAGCATCATCTGGATAAATGTGCAACAAAAGTCCAGCGTCTACGCATACAGTTTGACGCATACTGTATGTTCGATAAATCCAACCTATGCACTCCTTTGAACGCAATGCTGGAAAGCAAACGCAGAATTCCATTGCAATGACGCTATCCGTGTGATCGAGGCTAGACTACACTATACACTATTCCCCTGAAAACCGGATTATTTTATGCCTGCTATGATAGGCCCCATAGCTCATAACCTAACATAAACAAGTAGCCTGCGAAGGAGATAGACCCTCAATTACCCCCCCTCTCCCCTCCCCCACTCCCCTGAGTAGGCTGATACCCCAAACCCAACACCTCCTTTGGCCACTTTCCTTCCAGTTCTCTGCTGCCAATGACTGGAACGAATTGCACACCAGTGTTTCAACTTGCGCATACTCATCTGCACATCTATCACTCCAGTGTTAATTGCTAAATTGTAATTACTTCGCCACTATGGCCTATTTATTGCCTTACCTCCTTACTTAATTTGCACACACTGTATACAGATTCTTCTATTGTGTTATTGACTGTAAGTTTGTTTATCCCATGTGTAACTCTGTTGCTGTTTTTGTCACACTGCTTTGCTTTATCTTGGCCAGGTCGCAGTTGTAAATGCGAACTTGTTCTCAACTGGCCTACCTGGTTAAATAAAGGTGAACAAATATAAAAAATACAGTACTGCATTTCTGTGACTCCTGCACTAAAATGCCTTGCCTGCAGAGGGCACTGGTGAATCACAGCTGTTAGATTTGTGTTATCAACTCCATTGACATAATGCATACCGTTGCCACATATCATATTGTGCCATATTATGTGCATACAGTTTGTTAAGTAAGATGGATATGTCTCTAACATATCACATATAATTGGTGATAGTAATATGTGGGCTTCTGTCTTATAGTTTTTCAAATGTTTAGGCTACAAAAATTGTTGGTAGTCTTATAGGCCTAGCCTACTTGGTAGTGCCAACTAATCATGTTGGCAAAGTTGTGTAAGCCTATCCTGCATATTGACCAGTCAAAATTGGACTGCATTTGGAAACATATGTGACTAATAAAGTAGAAACAGGAATAAAATATTTCTAAGTAGACTACAATAGCCTACTGTTTGCTCCACTGGAAACAGATTCATCATCTATTCCACGTTGGTTCAATGTAATTTCATTGAAACAACGTGGAAACAACGTTGATTCAACCAGTGTGTGCCCAGTGGGCTATGTCTGTTCAGGGGATAAGAGTCATGGATCATCTGTAGTGACTTACTAAATAGTAAATGCAATCAGAAGAGTCATACACTTGGGTGAGATAGTAACTCAAACACATGGGTCGATAGAACTATATCTCTGTGACCCTTGGTAGCATTTTCATAATGCACCTGTCCTGTGTGACTGTATGACTATGAATTCACACAATTACTTACAGTATATTTTTTAATTAGATGATGATCGTTGCATTTTAGGTTAGGTTGGTTGTATAAGACTGTGCCTTTAAAGCTGACTCAGCGTAAAAGTAACGGACCCCCCCCGACCGAAACGATTGCATTTGACAAGGCTTTCTATAGGCTACATGAAAAAGCATGCCTGAGGAATGCATGAGACAGGATCCAATTATTGAATGAGTCCATGTATCGCAGAATAGTGTACACGCACAGGACAAACGTTTCCGTTTCTGATCTGAGGACGTGGATTACATCTCATCTATCTCGAGATTAGCCCCTGGCTGTTCAGTGGTGTCGGTCTCTACCTCATCCGATTCAACCTCGTTTGGCAACGTAAATAGTAGACTTCTTTTCCACAAATACAAACCAACGCGTATAGTTTATATACAACTGTTCTTTAATTCTGGATCTATCCATAAACCATGCATTCGATTGAGCGGACTGAACAGTGGTTTGGCTATAGCCTACTATGCCCTATTAATTGCGTGCTGAAGTGATGATGACGGCCTGTCCCCCGTTTTATGTTTATTTCTTCCGCAAGACGAACGAGAACCTCTGCCATCAGTGGAAATGGAGATATTTTTTTGAAATTTGTGCCCATTAAACGGATCCTTTTAAAATGGTGTGTGCGAACACTGCTATCAGCAGAAAATGGAACTACGAACATGGGTGTATTTCATATTCGAAACGGACACTTGTGAGATGAAGGATTACAAGAAAAGCAATGTAAAACGGTGACTTCATTTTTCGATGGATATCAATTGCTTTTGTTAATCAGGCTATGCTTTAAACCCAGGAGAATAATTAGTTATATTCTGAATAGGTTAAAACGCAGATTCTGTTTAACCTGAGGTATTTTTGACTTAAAACGTGCATCATGTACATTTTTTTGCAGGGCAATTTTGATCAATCATTGATACTTCGACGAGAGGAAGCAGGACAACTTGATGTGTGAATATAGAATCAACGCGGCTTTGACAATAGCCTGGTTGCATAGATGGCAAATACAAGCGAGTTTGGGGAAAGCAATCCTTCACTACAGAATTATGCTATCACCGCCTCTGCGGTGAAACTGGCCTCGCTCGGTCTGATCATTTGCATGAGCCTTGTAGGGAATGTGGCGCTGTCCCTGCTGGTGCTGAAAGACAGCTCCCTTCAAAAGGCTCCGTATTATTTTCTACTTGATCTGTGCTTGGCAGATATAATACGGTCTACCGTGTGTTTGCCCTTTGTGATGATATCAATCAATAACGGTTCCACCTGGACATACAGCATTATAAGTTGTAAGATTATTGCTTTCATGTCAGTCCTATTTTGTTTCCATGTAGCGTTTCTGCTCTTCTGCGTCAGTGTCACCAGATACATGGCGATAGCACACCACAGGTTTTATTCCAAACGAATGACATTATGGACATGTGTGGCAGTGATTTGTATGGTCTGGACCCTCTCTGTCGCTATGGCTTTCCCCCCTGTATTCGACGTTGGCACCTACAAATTCATCCATGAGGAGGAACAATGCATTTTCGAGCACCGATACGTGAAAGCAAACGATACCCTGGGCTTCATGTTGATGCTGGCTGTCATCGTGGGAACAACACACGTTGTTTACATAAAGATGCTGTGTTTCGTTTATGACCACCGCAAGATGAAACCCGCTCAGCTGGTCCCAGCTATAAGCCAAAACTGGACTTTCCACGGGCCAGGTGCAACTGGGCAGGCAGCTGCCAATTGGATTGCAGGATTTGGACGTGGCCCCACCCCACCAACATTAGTGGGCATCAGGCAAGCCTCGCATAATGGAAACAGGCGGCTGCTTGTCTTGGATGAATTTAAAATGGAGAAACGCATAGGGAAAATGTATTACATGATAACTCTGGCGTTTCTTCTCTTCTGGGCCCCGTACATAGTTGCTTGCTACCTTCGAGTTTTTGTCAAGGGAGGCACCATTCCACAGGTCTACCTGACAGCGGCGGTGTGGATGACGTTCATTCAGGCGGGGGCGAATCCCATTATTTGTTTCATATTCAACAAGGAGCTGAGGATCCGTCTCAGAGCTTGTTTCCCGTGTTGTCTCAGCACACAGACGCCTATGTCTATGGAGCCTTACTGTGTCATCTGATAGGTTCAACTGTTGTTTTAGACAAGGGAAAACAAACAGAACTGTCATGTTGGTATTAAAGCCTATAGGTGATATTTCTCAGTCGCTCTGCTTGCCCAATTTTTCCACATATGTTGAAGGCCACATTTTGTGATTTGCACATACAGAAAGTGTATAAAGTTGCCAATCTTGATTTCAAATACTAATAATTTAGCATATTTTATGAATCTCATTAGTATTTTCTTTGAGTTATAGCCTAGGCCTATGTCAACCCTGTGAGAAAGACATATGACGTGTGTAATATTCTGTAAAGCTATTTTGTCGCTTTATTCTGAACAAACCAAAAAAAAATGACTTTGTATCTTTCAGAAAATCGTAGAATTATTTGTGTGGAGAAAGTGTTAACTCACTTTTACAGTCATTTGCAAATACATGTTCTTCCTGGATGTTGACATAATCTGGTGATACAAATGCATCCCTTGTACATTCCCGGTAAAATAGACAAATCATTTGTGTTTCTATGGACAATGACCATGGGACTCTAAAAGAAGAAAAGTGTCAGTGCTGCAGAGAGGTGTTTGCATTGTTTGGACTTCTGAGTAAATAAACAACAAATGAATGATGAGTACTGCTTTGATTCTGTAATACACAATAAGCAAATGGTTATTGGACAGTATCTGTTCAGTTACAATACAAAAAACCATATGGGAACATCCATTTCCAATCATCATCCACAAACCCAATTACTTTCAGCTTACCATATTGTTTGTGTATTGTAGCCCTTCTGTTATGTGGTGTATTACCCTGAAACAAGAATATGATTATACTCAAATCATGTTATTTTAGTATTACTACTTTATTCCATGCTGTAAGGCAAAATACGACCATTATTCGTATACCATAGTACTTAACTGGCCTTAGGAAGTTTGTGGACCTGAAAAAGAAGTGCAGTAAGAGTCCAGTTTTCTTCTGATTGCACACTCCATTCTTCTGATAACACTTTAACTAGCCAACATGTTGTTTAAAAAATATATATTTCACCTTATTTAACCAGATAGGCCAGTTGAGAACAAGTTCTCATTTACAGCTGGCCAAGAACAACAACACAGAGTTACACATAAGCAAACGTACAGTTAACAACACAATATAAACATCTATGTACAGTGTGTGCAAATGTAGAAGATTAGGGAGGTAAGGCAGTAAATAGGCCATAGAGGCAAAATATTTACAATGTAGCATTAACACTGGAGGGATAGATGTGCAGATGAGGATGTGCAAGTGGAGATACTGGGGTGCACAAAGATAAATAACAATATGGGGATGAGGTAGTTGGGTATGCTATTTACAGATTGGCTGTGTACAGGTACAGTGACCGTTAAGCTGCTCTGACAGCTGACGCTTAGTTAGAGAGAGGACATGCACCTCGCAGTATGTAAAAAAGCCAACAGTGTATAATAGCCATTATTTTGATCACTGCTCGTCTCTGTTACAGCCATGTAAATGAAAATCTGTCAGCTAATTGGAGTCCTTAATCTTTGTAGCCCGGTTCACCTCCCTATGGGGAAGTGGGATAGAGTGGGAGTTGCTTAGCTTTTGTTTCTGTGCAGAGCCATCGCAGTATACCTACAGTACACCCTCCCTCCCTGGCCTGGCCTCACTGCATTCATAACCATTACCATCACAACATGCCTGCCTCATACTGACATCTGCTCCGCTCCACTCCCAGCATGTACATACAAGGCTATCAGCAGAATCTCTGTGGCTTCTGAGATACTGAATCTTACTCACCGTTGAATTCTCTCATGAAATACCATTTCAGGTCAAGCATTTTTTTTATGCAACAGTTCTGCCCCAGTAGTACTCTCTCTGCCTCTTTGCTGTGCTCATGAAAAAAATGTTGCAGAGCCTGTACACGGCCATATTGTTGACCCTACATCTGCTGCTGTTATTTACTTTTCATCCCTAGAGTAAGTTAGGGTGAAATCTGTGTTATTGCATAGAGTTTATGATGCCCTTGTCTGAATATACCTACATTGAAATGGCAAGGCTCAGTGACCACATTGTATGTGCTAGTGTACTCCCAGTGAGCACCATCCATGGACGTCTGAAAGACATAATTTTGATCACTGGACTGTGGATGAGCTCCAATATTTGGGCCATTGGGAGATTGACCCGTTAAGAAGCTAATCTATATCAATACTGAGAAACGAGTTTGAAATGTAACTAGAGCTGAATAACACAGATTCCCATGAATAAATAATTAGATTAAGATGAGTCAACGAACACTGGTCCCCTTAACCATTGGACAAATCTAATTATAGCTTTGCGCTTTGAATGAATGCACTGTAAAATGTAGCCTGACAATGACAGATTTTCAGAGCTGTCAGACTTCCGGAGACCTGTGCTCTATTATTACAGAGAAAACTCTTTCTTTTGCTGATGTCTGTTTTAACCTTTCAATTCCCAAACTCTTTCAATTCAACTACAATGTTAGTGAAGTACGGGTCAGTTATTTCGAATATGCTTTGGGCCCAGAGGTTTTCCTGCTCACACAGCCTGACCAGTAAAAACAGTGGGCCACAGAAGCATGGTATAGGGTGATGTGCGTGCCCTAGTTGCAGATAACAGAAAGGAACATGCTCCTTCAATGAAATGACCCCTTGATTGCATTTCCTTCCTGTCTCCCTAGAGATGATATTTAAGCGTAGTATTAAAGTAGAATGACTCTACGTTAACGTAGAGTGTTCATGACGTTGAGGAAGTCTGACCACGCATCTGTATTACGAAACGTTCAAATACACTTGATAGAGGTACATGATTAGACACTTTTCCTATTTATTTGAATTGCATTTATTCCCCAAAACAAGTCCAGTGATTGAATGGCAGGTCCCACCACCACCAATAACAACAACAACAACATAATGCGCATAAGGTCCAGTCGCATACAGTACAATACAACAACAAGGCAGCGACAAAATGTCCTTTGGACGTCACACACTGTTAGTGGCCATTCACAATAGTAAACAGAGTAGCTCTTTTTGAAATGAGTTCTGTCTGTCTTTCACGAACAAACCCGAAAGGATTTTTATTCCATATCGGTTTAAACATAATTATGCAGATAATGAACGTTCACGTTTGTAAAGTCGCAAAGCTGTGCAAGTGAAACTGTATATTTCGTGGACCTATGTACAGATCCAGTCGTTGTTCTTGTTTGATTTGGAATGGCACTAGATACCATCAGCATTTACAGTGGGCATGTTTTGTTTATTGGGAAGTCCAGAATCTTAAAAGGGTCATCCTTAGTTGCTACATCCATTTTGGACTTGTAAATTAATGATATGTACCCATTGATTCTTGAAGAATACATGTATAAATGCCTCATGAGCTTAGCTCAACTGTAGTACCCATCAAAACCCAAATATAAGTTTGTTTTACTCCGATGTTTGTAAACGAGGTAAATGTAAAACTGAAATGTTGATATCATGGATTGTCAGTCCTTGCATCCATAGTGTAGTCTATGGATTTGAGAGTGGTTGCAATTCTCCAGCCCCATTCCTCAACTTTTTACTGAAACTGTGGTGGGGTGTCAACTTTGTTAATGTTTCAATTAAGGATTGCAGCTATAAGAAGGGAGAGCAAATTGTTCTTTTCAAATATAAGTCAACCTGAAAATGTCTATATGTTATCTTTAATACATATAATGGAAACAGTATTTTAAAAACTAAGGCAGACCTAGAAAATGACTATCAGCACTTCCCGTGGTTGTCCTCAGAGGTAGTAGTCTGAGTAGTTGTACGATGAAATACATTTTGATTTGCCCTCTGATGTGGTGACGCATTCCAAATGTGGCACACATGGACATGTGTGATGTAGTCTTGTGCCAATGAAGGGAACCTGGAAACAAAGACAGAAATTCATACTGTGAACAAAATTTTACACTTTAGAGACAAAAGTCAGTCCATATTTTGTAAGGAAATCAAGGACTCTTTCTGCTGTTCCAATACAAATGAAGTGGAGACTGAGGTATTGATTAGTGAGTTATGGTGTGAGGTAATACAGAGAAGAGACGATGTACAAAACTTGGCCAACCTTGTGACTCATAGGGTGGCACTCGTCTCCCTTCTGTCCTATAGGGGCACACATCCTCAGGCTCCTGATCCACAGACTGACTGCACAGCACATCCCCTCTCCACACTGCAAGTCCTTCACACAGGCCTGGAGAGATCACACACCATTTTATAGAGTTGAATTGAAAGATTTAAAAAAAAGCTTTAGAGAAAACTGAGAAGCATTAAAAGTGACTTTGTATTTTTTCCAAATACTGCTCAGTCTAAGCCAAACCCTTTGTACAGATATTGATTTATTTTTGGAATGTTTGGCGCTGCTATATAATATGGTTAATAAGGTTATCGCAAGCTATTTATTTTTAAAAAAGGATCCTGAAATTGCTCAGAGGGATATGAACAACTTGAGTGACTGCTCTCACTTTGAATGAAATGAAGGATTGAGATGAGGGAAGGAGGGGATGATTGAATGTGACAATCTGGGAGGAGAATCTGTTTCTGTTTCATGGTTGCTTGTTTTTACCTCAAGTCATATTAGCATCCCTATATGCCTGCACTGTTCTGGCACTTTTTCGTTTGTCATCTATTATATTTCATCCTCAAATTAGATACCAAATTGTCATTGGAGCTGATAAAACAACGTATGCCCAGCTTTAGAAAATTCTGCTAAAAACTATAGATTTTATAAATAGAACAGTGCCACTACACAAATAGCAAACAGGTTGCATGGCACCCGAAGTACTATGCAACAACTTGTACCTGCGTAGTACAGCCTCTGCAAAAGCTTCGCTTTAGTTATAAAACTAGGACCACTAATATATTAAAACCTTTTTCCTAGTTAAATCCATATTCAAGGAACATGAATTGTCCAAATGATTCCATATAGATGGGTATAGATACAGTATGTTGGAGACATTGAAAAAATATTTTTTCCCCATATTATCTGACACTGGTTCGCCCAGAAGGAACTATTGTGGTTACACAGTTTAAAATGTTAACTTAAAAGACAATAATTGTGCTCTTCTATATGGGTTGCTAAGGCAATCTCACAGCTGGCTAACCTCACAGTGACTGAAAAGATACTTCTACTTGCTGCAACATAACGCAAACAGTTCTTCTCTGGGTATAGCCAGGCTTGGACTGATAATGACATACTGACATGAAACATGCTGTTATACAGACTGTGACTTCATTGTTTCTTCATCAGAGGCTTCTCATGGCACTCTGAGATCATTTACCCCCTGTTATCATTTCCGTTTTGGATGAATTATGATAATGATTTAATATTCAACCAAATCAAGCTTACCATAACAAAATATGAAGTTTCTATAGTATCATCTATTCATAACCTGTTGGCTTCCACTTACCCCTGTGATGACTGCTGAGGACCCATGGGACACAAACAGTAGGCAGAATAGCAGGGAGCAGCTGGACCACATTGTGAAGCAGAAAAGTTCTCCAGCTCCTGTGTTCTCCAGGGTGAAAGAGATGGTCTGCTGTGCGTTCCTACGTGTGTATGTGTGCGTTAGATGGACTTGGAAAGAGAGGTGGCCTCCAAAGTCTGGTGTTGAGGACAGAGAGAGGTTTATAAACCCAGCCAGCCATTCCAGCTAAATGAGTCACCAGCATAGCCTCCGGAGAAAAAAAGAGAAGCCCAAGGTAAAGCTCAACACGACAATATCCTTCTGGCATTTTTTTTATGTTGATGCCAATTCTTCCTGTTCTTTTCCACCATTATCATACCCTTTCAGTGATCTCAAGCCTGTAGTTGTGTTGTCATCCTTGAGCAGAAGATTCAGCATTCATACAGTATATATATTTCTATTAAATATACATTTCCACTTTACAAGTCATAAGCAATCAAATATACACTACTACTGCTTGTCGAAGATCTCATTCCAAAATCATGGGCATTAATATGGAGTTGGTCCCCCCCTTTACTGCTATAACAGCCTCCACTCTTCTGGGAACGCTTTCCACTAGATGTTAGAACATTGCTGCAGGGATTTGCTTCCATTCAGCCACGAGCATTAGTGAGGTTGAGCACTGATTTTGGGCAATTAGGCCTGGCTCGCAGTCTGCGTTCCAATTCATCCTAAAGGTGTTCCATGGAGTTGAGGTCAGGGCTCTGTGCAGGTCAGTCAAGTTCCACACCGATCTTGACAAACCATTTCTGAATGGACCTCGCTTTGTGCACGGGGGCATTGTCATGCTGAAACAAGAAAGCGCCTTCCCCAAATTGTTTCCACCATGTTGGAAGCACAGAATCATCTAGAATGTCATTGTATGCTGTAGCATTAAGATTTGCCTTCACTGGAACGAAGGGGCCCAGAGTCCTAGCCCGAACCATGAAAAACAGCCCCAGACCATTATTCCTACTCCACCAAACTTTACAGTTGGTACTATGCATTCGGGCAGGTAGCGTTCTCCTGCCATCTGCTAAACACAGATTTGTCCGTCGGACTGCTAGATGGTGAAGTGGGATTCATCCTTCCAGAGAGCGCTTTTCCACCGCTCCGAGTCCAATGGCGGAGAACTTTACACCACTCCAGCCGACGCTTGGCATTGTGCATGGTGATCTTAGGCTTGTGTGTGGCTGCTTGGCCATGGAAACCCATTTCATGAAGCTCCTGATGAACAATTATTTTTACTGACATTGCTTCCAGTGGCAGTTTGGAACTCAGTAGTGAGTGTTGCAATGGAGAATTTCTACAAGCTACATGCTTCAGCACTCAAATCAAATCAAACTTTATTTGTCACATGCGCCGAAGACAACATGCGCCGAAGACAACCTTACCATGAAATGCTTACTTATCTTGGATAATGCTGTTGATGTGAGCCATAACCAGCCTTTCAAAGCAGTCATTTTTGCAGGTTACCTTCACTTCCTTGGGCACAGGGAGAACTTGCTTGAAACATGTAGGTATTACAGACTCGGTCAGGGACAGGATGAAAACATCAGTGAAGACACTGCCACATCCGACGAGTGTCAGAGCTGGTATAGTAGGATTCAATCTTAATCCTGTATTGACGCTTTGCCAGCGGGATTTCTTATAAGTGTCCGGATTAGTGTCCCACTCCTTGAAAGCGGCAGCTCTAGTCTTTAGCTCGATGCAGATGTTGCCTCTAATCCATGGCTTCTGGTTGATATATGTATTGTCGGGACGACGTCGTCGATGCACTTATTGATTGAGCCAATGACTGAGGTGGTATACTCATCAATGCCATTGGGTGAATCCCGGAACATATTCCAGTCTGTGCTAACAAAACAGTCCTGTAACATAGCATCCGCGTCATCTCACCACTTCCTTATTGAGCGAGTCACTGGTACTCCCTGCTTTAGTTCTTGCTTATAAGCAGGAATCCGGAGGATATAATGATGGTTAGATTTGCCAAATGGAGGGCGAGGGAGAGCTTTGTATGTGCCTCCGTGTGTGGAGTAAAGGTGGTCTAGAGTTTGTTTTCCTCTGTTTGTACGTGACACGCTGGTAGAAAGTAGGTCGAATGGATTTAAGTTTGCCTACGTTGAAGTCCCCGGCCACTAGGAGCACCACTTCTGGGTGAGCATTTTCTTGTTTGCTTATGGCCTTATACAGCCTGTTGAGTCGGGTCTTAGTGCCAGCATCGGTTTGTGCTGGTGAATATATGGCTTTGAATAATATAGATGAGAACTCTCTTGGAAGATAGTGTGGTCTACAGCTTATCATAAGGTACTCGACCTCAGGCGAGCAATACCTTGAGACTTCTTTAATATTAGACATCTGTCCTGCCGATGCATGGAAAAACCAGCCAGGTCTCTATTATCTGTGTCGTCGTTCAGCCACGACTCGGTGAAACATGAGATATTAAAGGGTTTTTTTTTTAAAATTGACATTTTACCCCTTTTTCTCCCCAATTGTTTTCAGTAGCTACTATCTTGTCTCATCACTACAACTCCCGTACGGGCTCCGATACACAATCCAACCAAGCCGCACTACTTCTTAACACAGCGCGCATCCAACACGGAAGCCAGCCGCACCAATGTGTCGGAGGAAACACCGTGCACCTGGCAACCTTGGTTAGCGTGCACTGCGCCCGGCCCACCACAGGGGTCGCTGGTAGTACAGCGCCTTTAACCACTGAACCACCCGGGAGGCCCAATATTACAGTTTTTAATGTGCCGTTGGTACTGTAGGATAGTCTTGATCGTATGTCATCCATTTTGATTTCCAATGATTGCACGTTGGCCAATAGAAAGGACGGTAGTGAAAGTTTACTCACAAATTCTCAGAAGGCAGCCCGTCCTCTGCCCCCTTTTTCCTCTATCTTTTCTTCACGCAAAGGACGGGGATTTGGGCCCGTTCCCAAGAAAGCAGTATATCCTTCACGTCAAACTCGTTAAAGAAAAAATATTTGTCCCGTTCGAGGTGGGTAATCGCTGTTATGATGTCCAGAAGTTATTTTCGGTCATAAGAGATGGTAGCAGCAACATTATGTACAAAATAAGTAAGAAAAATAAGTTACAAACAATGCGAAAAAACTAACAAAATAGCACAGTTGGTTCTGTGAGCTTGTGTGGCCTACTCAGCCTACTTAGTGGCTGAGTCGTTGTTGCTCCTAGACGTTTCCACCTCACAATAACGGCACTTACAGTTGATCGGGGCAGCTCTAGCAGTGCAGAAATTTGACTAACTGACTTTTTGGAAAGGTAGCATCCTATGACGGTGCCACGTTGAAAGTCACTGAGCTCTTCAGTGAGGCCATTCTACTGCCAATGCTTGTCTATGGAGATTGCATGGCTGTGTTTGATTTTATACAACTGTCAGCAACAGGTATGGCTGAAATAGCCGAATCCTCTAAATGTGAAGGGGTGTCCACATACTTTTGTATATACAGTGCCTTGCGAAAGTATTCGGCCCCCTTGAACTTTGCGACCTTTTGCCACATTTCAGGCTTCAAACATAAAGATAAAAAACTGTCTTTTTTTGTGAAGAATCAACAACAAGTGGGACACAATCATGAAGTGGAACCACATTTATTGGATATTTCAAACTTTTTGAACAAATCAAAAATAAACATATCCAGGTGTTAGAATGGCCAAGTCAAAGTCCAGACCTGAATCCAATCGAGAATCTGTGGAAAGAACTGAAAACTGCTGTTCACAAATGCTCTCCATCCAACCTCACTGAGCTCGAGCTGTTTTGCAAGGAGGAATGGGAAAAAATGTCAGTCTCTCGATGTGCAAAACTGATAGAGCTGTAATCGCAGCAAAAGGTGGCGCTACAAAGTATTAACTTAAGGGGACTGAATAATTTTGCACGCCCAATTTTTCTGTTTTTGATTTGTTCAAAAAGTTTGAAATATCCAATAAATGTCGTTCTCATTTTTTCACATATTTTTTCACAATTTTCATATTGTAGTGATGCCAGAATGGAGTGAGATGGAATTTAAACTTTGGGCAACAAGTGATTTAAATGTAAAAGGCTGATAATACAAACATTTGTTGCATAGTGACTGATTACCCTCATGCTTGAATTCAAGAAGTTCCATTGTCTAGTTTGCGTGTGTTGTAGAATAGTGACAACAAGTAGAACTCGCTGATATGTCCAGTCGGCTGCAGTTGAACAGACCCTCATCAGTTGGTAAGGACCTGAGTCACAGTCACACCACTAACTGAGTCTCACAGGAAGCCAAGATTAAGGCCCCAGCCTCGAGAATGACGACCAAAGGTGGATAGTGGGATAGCCCTCAACAAAATGACACGCTTCTCTTGAAGCAGTGTGACTATGAATACAGCTGAATATGAATATGAATATCACTCAAGATCATCTATATTGTTCAACTCATTTTATTCTCTCCTTCAGTGGGGAGTACCAACCCAGGTGAATATGTAATTGGCTGACGTGTACGTTTGTAATCTGACCCACTGATCCTGTAATAGCTGGTGAGAAAGAGGGAGGGAGGGTTGAGACGGTGAGAGAGACACAGAAAGAGAGAGCAGCCAGCAGTTTAAGCTGCAGGGTAGACTTGTATTTTTATTTCCAACACCGACTGAGTGCCAGGTCGGCTGAAGTGACTTGGCATGCATACCTCCAGTGTGCTGCTCTTCCCTGGTGTATCATTACTCCTTCATCATTGTACATATCAAGGTATTGGCAAGGAAGCAATGTAGAAGAAGAAGAGCTCGCATAAATGCATCACCTGGACAGAAATGTTCATAGAAAGAGAATATGTCAGAGATATGGATTTTATTTCCTTAAATCTCAGGGTGAGGGTGTTTCAATCCACTTCAAAGCCCCAAAGTAGAGAACACTTAAGCACAATGCACAAACCATTTACAGTATAATTTAAGTGAAAATCGGTTAATTTCTACATTGCCGCACTCTATTTTCAGTGTGCACTGAAATATTTCCCCTTATTACTGCAAGTGGGTCATTTTGTATTTCAAAGCACTTAATCTTATTTTCTGCCTGTGACAGGAACCAGTCTGCTTGCCAATCTGGAGCTCTTGACCAAGTCTTCAAGCAATACCAATCCAATGAGATAAACAAGGAGACATAAAACACAAGAAAGAAGTAAAGAGGCTAGGAGGACAAGTACAACAAAACACCCTGGTATGGAGTGAACTGTTTTTCATATATGATCGGTTTCCGTTACTTAAAATGATGGGTAGCATACTCATTTAATGGAATATTTGCAGTGTTACGTTTTTGCATATTTTACAACTATTTTACAGCTAACAGTTATAGTCCTATCTAAGGATTTTCACTTGAGAATTGGAAAAGGGTTGCCAATGAGGACTGATCATTTGATGTGTCATCCCCTCCATAAAACAACTCTCACTGGTGTAACACCCATACTACATAACAGCCAGACAACCACACACATTGTATTTATTAAGTACACTCTGAGCCCAATTGTTCCTCTGTTCCATGCAGAACCTGCTGTTGCCTTATGATTTAGTAACCTCAGTGCATTACAGAAAGCTCCATTTATATTGTGCCTGCTTGCTAGTGTTGGCTGAGATTTTAGAGACAGGCAGCCCCGTGAGAAGCCAGGCTGAGGTGTGCCACACATTGTTACACTCGGAGGAGTGCAGTGCGTTCGGTTCATTCTGACAAACCCAGAGGTAGTGGCACAGAGGCTCTTTAGAAAGCACTGCAGCAGGTTCACCGACACAGTAAAGGTAGCTTACAGACGAGGGGTTCTTTTTTAGGAGGCTTGCGTCTTTCTTCCTGTTCTTGTTCCTTGGCCTGGAGCTTGGGGGAGGACTGGTACGGGGGCGTTTGGCAAGCTGACAGTCAGAAAGTTCAAAGCTCCTCTGTGTGTCAGGAGCAATTACTGGCTGTCAGGAAAAAGCTTGGCTCATGGAGTAGGACACTAATGTCTCTGATATGATGTAGACCTAGAGCCAAGTCATGGTTTACTTTACATGAATGATAAAGGCCCCTCTTTGGCTGCTGGCTGTGCAAGGTTTAGAATAAACAATTGACTTACCATACATCATGTATACATCAATGATGTCGCTCTTGCTGCTGGTGATTCTCTGATCCACCTCTACTCAGACGACACCATTCTGTATACATCTGGCCCTTCTTTGGACACTGTGTTAACTAGCCTCCAGACGAGCTTCAATGCCATACTACTCTCCTTCTGTGGCCTCCAACTGCTCTTAAATGCAAGTAAAACTAAATGCATGCTCTTCAACCGATCGCTGCCCACACCTGCTCACCCGTCTAGCATCACTACTCTGGACGGTTCTGACTTAGAATATGTGGACAACTACAAGTACCTAGGTGTCTGGTTAGACTGTAAACTCTCCTAGACTCACATTAATATCTCCAATCCCAAATTAAATCTAGAATCAGCTTCCTATTTCGCAACAAAGCATCCTTCACTCATGCTGCCAAACATACCCTTGTAAAACTGACCATCCTACCGATCCTTGACTTTGGCGATGTAATTTACAAAATAGCCTCCAACACTCTACTCAGCAAATTGGATGCAGTCTACCACCGTGCCATTCATTTTGTCATCAAAACCCCATATACTACCCACCACTGCGACCTGTATGCTTTCGTTGGCTGGCCCTCGCTTCATATTTGTCGCCAAACCCACTGCCTCCAGGTCATCTATAAGTCTTTGCTAGGTAAAGCCCCGCCTTATCTAGGCTCACTGGTCACCATAGCAGCACCCACTCGTAGCACGCGCTCCATCAGGTATATTTCACTGGTCAACCCAAAGCCAATTCTTCCTTCGGCCGCCTTTCCTTCCAGTTCTCTGCTGCCAATGACTGGAACGAACTGCAAAAATCACTGAAGCTGGAGACTCCTATCTCCATCACTAGCTTTAAGCACCAGCTGTTGGAGCAGCTCACAGATCACTGCACCTGTACATAGCCTATCTGTAAATAGCCCATCCAACTACCTCATCCCCATACTGTTGTCTATTTTATTTAGTTTTGCTCCTTTGCATCCCAGTATTTTTTTATTGTTGGAGATAAAAGACTAGAAACACTAGAAAATCAGCTCCAAGTGATTTTTAATTTTGGAAATATGTTGCCAAGTATTCCCATGCATAATAGAGAGACATGATATATATAAACAAGGTTTGAAATGATTATGTTTTAGTCAAATATTATATCTGCTTGTGGTCAATTTGCAGTCTACAAATGTTTTCTAATTATGTTCCGGTCGCCCGATCATCAGCTCAAGAAAAAATAGGCCCTCGGCTGAAACTAGTTAATGATCCCTGCTATACATGAATTAAGACATCTTTGATTTATGTTATTCCTGGTGAGGGAGGGGCTGGGGTTGCTGGCTCATCCACATAAATCTATTCTGAGCCTGTCCCTCCAAGGCAATCCCCAATCTCATTTTCTCTGCATGCGTAAATTCAACTTGGTCTCAGGGCATTTCGTATTATTCTTTATGTATATCTGAGACACTCCATATGGAATGATGTGTTACGTTTGGTATGGTAGTCAATGATTTGTGGATGTCCACCCATTTCATATAATAAAATGTTAAAGTTGTCTGTTGTGAGATTTGAACTTCTAATTGTTGGGTTGCCAAACTCATTATACGCCCACCCATCCACCCCGAACAACCACCCTACTTTCGTTTTTGCCTTAAGTAACCATCTGTCGTATGTAACCATGCCAAACGTAACATATCATCCTAAATGGAGTGTCTCGGATTTATGTACAGAATAATATGAAATGCTCTGAGACCAGGTTGCTAAATTGTGTAAGGCGCACATACCATGAGATTGCGGGTTATTGTGAACATCAGGCTCTTTTGGCTCTGGACATCTCCTAACTAGATCAAAGCCCAGGGTAACATCATGTTGCTGCTGTTCAAATCCCCTGGCATCCCCACTGGGCATCTTCCCTCCCTCATAAGGCACTGCAGGATTTCAACTCATCTCTGCACCTCTTCATCTGATGCTTTTTATCTCAATGACATGGCTCCCCTTGTGCGAGATGGGAGTTAATCCTGGTGTTGCCGTGATCCCACCGGCTGGGATGATCCATCTGAAGGGATTAGGGAAGCCTGAGGGAGAAAGGAGAGTGGGAGACCCAATAGGGAGTTCAGATCCAGGGTGAAATCTCATGGGGAGTCAGCAAAATGAGTTGCCTTTTAATTGAGTTGCCTTTTAATTGCTGACCATGCCTAATCCCATAGTGTTATAACACCTGTGGTGGTGTGGCGTGTGCGTATTTGTACCCATCCAATGATACGTGGAAAGAGAACCCTGCAAAAGAAAGAGAAACGGGTATGACAAAAAAAATCCACATTCCTTATTATAGGGTATAAATCCTATTTCTAAATACCTTTTCTCTAAAACAGGGTGTAAATCCAATTTCCCTCAAACTGTCCCAAACATTATGATCTTCAATATTTGTTTATTTATTTGCTAATATTTTTTTACCTTTATTTTAACAGGGAAAACATGTAAGAAATGTAAACATTTAATAGCAATAGTTTTCGTCAATGTACTGTGCCTTCCCCTCTATTCATATTAATAATTGTATTGTATCCCAAACACCCAAAATATGTAGAGTTGCCTTGGTTGTCTATGTCATAGCTACAGCAAGGATAGAATGTACTAACTTGGAGGTCGCAACAACAGCTGCACATTATTTATTTTGAACTATGGCAGAATTTGCCCTGGTAAAGTTCACTGCATTCACCCCCCCATTATATTATTATCTACACTGAGTCTACAAAACATTAAGAACACCTGCCTTTTCCATGATATACTGTCCAGGTGAATCCAGGTGAAAGATATGACCCGTTATTGATGCCACTTGTTAAATCCTCTTCAATCAGTATAGAGGAAGGGGAGGAGACAGGTTAAAAAAAAGGATGTTTAAGTCTTGAGACAGTTGAGATGAGTACCATTCAGAGGGTGAATGGGCAAGACAAAATATTTAAGTGCCTTTGAACGGGGTATGGCAGTAGGTGCCAGGCGCACCGGTTTGTGTCAAGAACTGCGACACCGCTTTTTTTCTTCACGCTCAACAGTTTCCCATCTGTATGAAGAATGGTCCACCACCCAAAGGACATCCAGACAACTTGACACAACTGTGGGAAGCATTGGAGTCAACATGGGCTAGCATCCCTGTGGAACACTGACGACACCTTGTAGTGTCCATGCCCCAACAAATTTAGGCTGTTCTGAGGGCAAAAGGCGGGGTGCAACTCAATATTAGGAAGGTGTTCTTAATGTTTTGTACACTCAGTGTACAGGAATGCTAAACAGGGAGAACCAGAACTTTAGCCTTGGATGTGTTCAGTTCAATTCACATCTATTTAGGTGATCCTTTGACAGTGATCCTTTGCTCGCCTGAGGTAGAGTATCTCATGATAAGCTGTAGCTGTAAAAAGCCATAAGCAAACATGACAATGCTCATCCAGAGGGCACTCCTACTGGCTGGGGACTTTAATGCAGGAAAAGTTCAATCTGTTTTACCTACTTTCTACCAGGATGTCACATGGGCAACCAGAGGAAAACTCTCGACCACCTTTACTCCACACACAGAGACACATACAAAGCTCTCTCTCGCTCTCCATTTGACAAATCTGCCCATAATTATATCCTCCTAATTCCTGCTTACAAGCAAAAACCAAAGCAGGAAGTACCAGTGACTCGCTCAATACAGATGACGCAGATGCTAAACTACAGGACTGTTTTGCTAGCACAGACTGGAATATGTTCCGGGTCTTATCCGATGGCATTGAGGAATATACCAGATCAGTCACAGGCTTCATCAATAAGTGCATTGATGACGTTGTCCACACAGTGACAGTACGTACATACCACAACCAGAAGCCATGGATTAGAGGCAACATTTGCACTTAGCTAAAGCGTAGAGCTGTCGCTTTCAAGAAGCGGGACTCTAACCCAGATGCTTATAAGAAATCCCACAATGCCCTCAGATGAACCATCAAACAGGCAAATAGTAAATACAGGACTAAGATTGAATCCTACTACACCAGCTCCGATGCTCGTCGGATGTGACAGGGCTTGCAAACTATTATGGACTACAAAGGGAAGCACAGCCGAGAGCTGCCCAGTGACACAAGCCTAAGAGATGAGCTAAACGACTTCTATGCATGCTTCGAGGCAAGCAACACTGAAGCATGCATGAGAGCACCAGCTGATATGAGTAACATTCACAAGGCCGCAGGACCTGGATGGATTACCAGGACGTCTACTTCAAGCATGCGCTGACCAACTGGCAACATTTTTCAACCTGTCCCTAGCCGAGTCTGTAATACCTACAGTACAGTACTGTTCAAAGGTTTGTGGTCACTTGTTCTGAAAGAAAATAAAGAATGTTGTCCAATAAAATAACATCAAATTCATCAGAAATACAGTGTAGACATTGTTAATGTTGTAAATGACTATTGTAGCTGGAAACAGCAGATTTTTTTATGGAATATCTACATAGGCGTACAGAGGCCCATTATTAGCAATCATCACTCCTGTGTTCCAATGGCACATTGTGTTAGCTAATCGAAGTTTATCATTTTAAAAGGCTAATTGATCATTAGAAAACCATTTTGCAATTATGTTTGCACAGCTGAAAACTGTTGTCCTGATTAAAGAAGCAATAAAACTGGCCTTCTTTAGACTAGTTGAATATCTGGAGCATCAGCATTTGTGGGTCCGATTACAGGCTCAAAATGGCCAGAAACAAAGACCTTTCTTCTGAAACTCGTCAGGCTATTCTTGTTCTGAGAAATGAAGGCTATTCCATGCGAGAAATGACCAAGAAACTGAAGATCTTGTACAACGCTGTGTACCACTCCCTTCACAGAACAGCGCAAATGGGCTCTAACCAGAATAGAAAGAGAGGTGTGAGGCCCCAGTGCAGAACTGAGCAAGAGGACAAGTACATTAGTGTCTAGTTTGAGAAACAGACGCCTCACAAGTTCTCAACTGGCAGCTTCATTAAATAGTACCCGCAAACACCAGTCTCAATGTCAACAGTGAAGAGGTGACTCCGGGATGCTGGCCTTCTAGGCAGAGTTGCAAAGGCTGGTCATCTACACCATAATCCCAGAAACCCTAGACCCACTCCAATTTGCATACCGCCCCAACAGATTCACAGATGACACAATCCCTTTTGCACTCAATTCTGCCCTTTCCCACACCTGGAAAAAAGGAACACCTACGTGAGAATGCAGTTCACTGACTACAGCTCAGCGTTCAACACCATAGTGCCCTCAAAGCTCATCACTAAGCTAAGGACCCTGGGGCTAAACACCTCCCTCTGCAACTGGATCCTGGACTTCGTGATGGGCCGCCCCACAGGTGGTAAGGGTAGGCAACAACACATCTGCCATGCTGATCCTCAATACGGGTGCATGCTTAGTCCCCTCCTGTACTCCGTGTTCACGCATGATTGCATGACCAAGAATGGCCAAGCATGACTCCAACACCATCATTAAGTTTGCCAATGACACAACGGTGGTAGGTCTGATCACCGACAATGATGAGACAGCCTATAGGGAAAAGGTCAGAGACCTGGCAGTGTGGTACCAGGACAACAACCTCTCCCTCAACATGTTCAAGACAAAGGAGCTGATCGTGTATGACAGGAAAAGGAGGGCCGAGCACGCCCCCATTCTCATTGACGGGGCTGTAGTGGAACAGGTTGAGCGCTTCAAGTTCCTTGGTGTGAAGGGGGCATGACAACGCCTATCCACCCTCAGGAGACTGAAAACATTTGCATGTCAGATCCTCAAAAAGTTCTACAGCTGCACCATTGAGAGCATCCTGGTTAAATCACCGGCCTGGTATGGCAACTGCACGGCCTCTAACTGTAAGGTGCTACAGAGGGTAGTGCATATGGCCCAGTACATCACTGTGGCCAAGCTTCCTGCCATCCAGGACCTCTATACCAGGCGGTGTCAGAGGAGGGCCCTAAGAATTGCCTTGGTTAGCGTGCACCTTGGTTAGCGTGCACTGCGCCCGGTCCGCCACAGGAGTCGCTGGTGCGCGACGAGACAAGGATATCCCTACCGGCCAAGCCCTCCCTAACCCGGGTTCGCCCCACGGACCTCACGGTCACGGCCAGCTGCGACAGAGCCTCGACGCGAACCCAGAATCTCTGGTGGCACAGCTAGCGCTGCGATGCGGTGCCCTAAAGCACTGCGCCACCTGGGAGGAGCCCACTCTTATTTTACGCTGCTGCTACTCGCTTTTTATTATCTATGCATATATTACCTCGACTAACCTGTACCCCCACACATTGACTCGGTACCAGTACACCAGTACACCAATAACCTACGTTATTGTAATTTTATTGTTGCTCTTTTATTTTTTACTTTAATTAATTTAGTAAATATTTTTCTTAACTCCAATTTTTCTCAAAACTGAATTGTTGGTTAAGGGCTTGTAAGTAAGCCTTTCACGGTAAGGTGAAATACCTGTTGTATTCGACGCATGTAACAAATACAATTTGATTTGATTTGACAATTGTCTTTAACATCACTCTCCTCTTCCCACTCAGTCCACATACTATCCATCACACCTACACAACATTCATTGTGTGTTTAGTGCTTTTCCCTTGGTGTCATAAAGCTTTTACAGCTCTTGTGTTTGAAAGTCCCACATAACAGAGAGTGTTTGACGTAAGAGAGAGATCCACTCTTTCAGAAAATATGTAACCTTCATTACACACGTCCTTTTTTCACTATCATGCAAATAGCCCTCTACCTCGCAAGGTCACAGCTCATCAATTCAGAGTCCTGTCCTTGGTTCCCCACAAAGACTCTGCTCGTTGCAATATCCATTCAAACCTGCACCTAGCCTCTGCAAACTATTACCACGAGCTCCTTCTAGTCTCTAGAACAATACAGTTCCTTCATTTTCTCCTTAAGTGGATGGCTATACCCAGAAATGAAGGGAGACATGCTGATTGCATTGAAAAGTCTTCCCTTTTTCACGTTCTTCAAAAATACAGTACAAATGCACTGATGAGTCATACTGTAGCTGGGGTTCTCTGACTGATGATCAGTCTCCCTCTCAAGAGCCCCATTAGGTTCTAGTTACCATCAATGTTCCCTCAAATATTTAGGGGCACTGAGCAAATTTCAGGTCTTGTGATTTGAAACCTGAACATTGTGAGAATTTTTTTGCAACTTCCGGTACCCTAACAGTTTTAGACAATAGCCAATAGGTGATTGTGGCTATTTGAGCATAATGTAGGTCTACCAACAAAACCAATGGAGCAAATCCATAACATTTTAACATGGAAATATCTTTTGATTTCTATGATATAGCCCACAGTAGCCTATATGTGGTGTTCAATGCAGGCCTACACTGCATGAGACTTTTAAAAAGGGCTTGACATTAATTTATGATTTTTTTCTGTCACACCATAGGCAAAAAGGTGACTGTAAATGGCATTGTGTTGTGTTGTATGATGCAAGAAACTACTTCACAAAATAAAATGTCTTATTATTACTATATAGTGACTTAGACAATAGAGGCTACCCCTCGGCCTATTGGCTTATTTGCATATTCAAGCCTGTTTCAAAATACAACACCTCCCTTTAATTAAGACATTAGCTTTTTACCTAACTGGCTTTTCAAAGACAGCTTGAAATCTAGCCTACATGTTTTGTGCTCTTGTAGGAAGCAGTAGCTCCCCATTGCCGATCTAAAGAATATCGACAAATGTGCAGACATGCAGGCTCTGTGCTCTGATCTGAACTGATCTGAAAAGTAATTTATTCATGGGTGATTGAAAGACAGTTGCTGGGCTACCCCACTGATAGAATTCTACTCCTTTGCGCTCTGGCTCTGCCTACAACAAAATCACAAACTCAATCTTGCAAAGTTGGATTTGTTTTGGGTTTTTTTTGCATTGAAAAGGGGCTGATATATTGTTGATTCGATCACAGGAAAAAAACATTGATCTATATAGTGCAAACTAATGGGGTGAACTCAGTGAAGTTCAGTCTCGTCTCTGCACGGGCCTGGCATTTGTTCTGCGCAGCAGTCCAGGAGGAGGT
Source organism: Oncorhynchus keta (assembly GCF_023373465.1). Taxonomy (NCBI): domain Eukaryota; kingdom Metazoa; phylum Chordata; class Actinopteri; order Salmoniformes; family Salmonidae; genus Oncorhynchus; species Oncorhynchus keta. Next base: position 9,379,104 of record NC_068441.1, on the reverse strand, counting down.
GCGGACTTAGAGGGAACAGCCGTAATATACTCATTATCAGAATTATTTATGAGTTATGACTCATTGCATTTGAAGATTCTGAAACAAAAAAAAAAGAATATTACAACTAAATAAAATTAAATGGATCGCAAAGCATCAAATAATGAAAAGGTATGAATCAGTTCAACTCTGACTTTGACAATGGTGTCGAGTTAGGACTTATGAACGAGCAATCAATTCCTGTGTAATGTATCTGTTTGGGTTTCAGATCTACATGCTAAAGGTTTCTCTGTCTCTGGGGGAGATGGACCTTTGCCAGTATAAATAAACACAGCAGTGACGACATACAGCACAACACGTCCCTATTGCTAGGACAGGGGCTCTATGTATTGTGTGTAGTGTATGCAGTGCTGTGGTGTGATGCAAATACAAGGTGACACCAGAGACTGGGATGGCCCCGGGCCTGACACCCCTGACACAAAGGGCAGGTCATGTAAGGGCCTGTCATAGCAGATTAGCGCTGACCACATTATGAGCCTCATAAACACATCATTACTGCTGATGAAAACACTTGAGAAGAAAACCCCAGCCCCCCCCCGTCCCTGTCCTCCAGACCTCCACAAGGACAGATAGTCATGGAGCCATGCATGGGAACTTCCCATTATCCCCACTGTTCTTATTTTCACAGTACTGTACATACAGTGTGACAGTGTGCTGATATTCATTGTAATTCTGTTACAGATGTTTACATGGCAGGCGGCAATTTGCACAGGTATAACAACACAAGGCAGCATTTGACAGCCTTAAAGGCCCAGTGCAGTCAATAATGTGATTATTCCACAGATTGGAATAATACTGTGAAATTGTAAAAAATTATGGTAATGCACTTTTAGTGTAAGAGCTGTTTGAAAAGACCGCCCGAAATGTCAGCCTGTTTAGGTGGGATGGAGTTTTGGCCTGCCTGGTGACATCACCAGCCGGTAAATTAGTTAATAGGCCAATAAGAAAGAAGTCCAAACCTGTCACGGATCCCTCCCTTTCATTACCCACACCTGTCCCCTATTCCCACTGATTAGTACTTGTATAAGTGTGCCCTTTGGTTTCCATTGGGCTGTCCATTATTGTTACTATGTCCGTTGGTGCATGAGAGTACCTGTGCTGTGTGTTTTGGCTTTCGTGCCATTGTGGATTGCGCAGATGATTACGTGTCTCTTCCCGTGTGCTAATCATTGTGTGCGTGTGTTATTTATTCGAGGTACTCTTTTGGGTTTCAACCCTGTGTTTTTGTATAGTGTTTGTTTGGTCTTCATCCACGTGCCTTTACACGACACGCCGTAATTTGGGTGAAATAAAAAAAACTATTACACATTCCTGTCTCTCGACTCTCTTCATACCAACGTGACAAAACCTCTCTGCCAGTAACATCTTGTTCTCAGTTTTCCCCTCCCCACTCAGACCACTCACAGACAGTCCTAATAAAATTCTTGCTTGAGAAAATGCTCTTTGCTAAGGTTTCATTTGGACCATTTTAAGTGAAAAACAATCACAATAAGGTACTTACTTCATTGTTACCCAGAAATTATTTGATATTGAGACAAAAACGGTTGCCTTGGGCCTTTACTGAGAAACCCAGGACTCCCAGAATATCAGACATAAAATGTATAGATGCCAGGATTGAGATTACAGGATTATCTGTCATTAAACAATATTTTATTTGGTATTTTTCCCCCTTAATCATATTACAGTCAACTTTTACCAGTTGAATGTAAACACAAATATAAGTCTATTTTGTATGAAACATTTCCAGAAATATTTTATAGAAATATGCAAATGTGGAGCTATCTCATTAAATATGCACGTATTTGCATATCACACATCCATTTTTCTGGACACTGGATGAAGTCAGCCTACATATTTTGTTTTCACACTCCAGAACCAGACTTGTCCAGAGCAGATTGTGGACAAATTACTTTTTTCATCTTTCTACCTGTAAAATGCTAAATACATGAACAAAAAATGCATTTGTTACATATTCCCCCCTTCCCAAAAAAAAATTTGAGAATTAAAACATTTACAACATATCAACAATTCCCTCTGGGCAAGTCTGGAGAATATACAGTGCCTTGCGAAAGTATTCGGCCCCCTTGAACTTTGCGACCTTTTGCCACATTTCAGGCTTTAAACATAAAGATATAAAACTGTATTTTCTTGTGAAGAATCAACAACAAGTGGGACGACATTTATTGGATATTTCAAACTTTTTTAACAAATCAAAAACTGAAAAATTGGGCGTGCAAAATTATTCAGCCCCCTTAAGTTAATACTTTGAAGCGCCACCTTTTGCTGCGATTACAGCTGTAAGTCGCTTGAGGTATGTCTCTATCAGTTTTGCTCATCGAGAGACTGAAATTTTTTCCCATTCCTCCTTGCAAAACAGCTCGAGCTCAGATGGAGAGCATTTGTGAACAGCAGTTTTCAGTTCTTTCCACAGATTCTCGATTGGATTCAGGTCTGGACTTTGACTTGGCCATTCTAACACCTGGATATGTTTATTTTTGAACCATTCCATTGTAGATTTTGCTTTATGTTTTGGATCATTGTCTTGTTGGAAGACAAATCTCCGTCCCAGTCTCAGGTCTTTTACAGACTCCATCAGGTTTTCTTCCAGAATGGTCCTGTATTTGGCTCCATCCATCTTCCCATCAATTTTAACCATCCTCCCTGTCCCTGCTGAAGAAAAGCAGGCCCAAACCATGATGCTGCCACCACCATGTTTGATAGTGGGGATGGTGTGTTCAGGGTGATGAGCTGTGTTGCTTTTACGCCAAACATAACGTTTTGCATTGTTGCCAAAAATATCAATTTTGGTTTCATCTGACCAGAGCACCTTCTTCCACATGTTTGGTGTGTCTCCCAGGTGGCTTGTGGCAAACTTTAAACAACACTTTTTATGGATATCTTTAAGAAATGGCTTTCTTCTTGCCACTCTTCCATAAAGGTCAGATTTGTGCAATATACGACTGATTGTTGTCCTATGGACAGAGTCTCCCACCTCAGCTGTAGATCTCTGCAGTTCATCCAGAGTGATTATGGGCCTCTTGGCTGCATCTCTGATCAGTCTTCTCCTTGTATGAGCTGAAAGTTTAGAGGGACGGCCAGGTCTTGGTAGATTTGCAGTGGTCTGATACTCCTTCCATTTCAATATTATCACTTGCACAGTGCTCCTTGGGATGTTTAAAGCTTGGGAAATCTTTTTGTATTAAAATCCGGCTTTAAACTTCTTCACAACAGTATCTCGGACCTGCCTAGTGTGTTCCTTGTTCTTCATGATGCTCTCTGCGCTTTTAACGGACCTCTGAGACTATCACAGTGCAGGTGCATTTATACGGAGACTTGATTACACACAGGTGGATTGTATTTATCGTCATTAGTCATTTAGGTCAACATTGGATCATTCAGAGATCCTCACTGAACTTCTGGAGAGAGTTTGCTGCACTGAAAGTAAAGAGGCTGAATAAATTTGCACGCCCAATTTTTCAGATTTTGATTTGTTAAAAAAGTTTGAAATATCCAATAAATGTCGTTCCACTTCATGATTGTGTCCCACTTGTTGTTGATTCTTCACAAAAAAATACAGTTTTATATATTTATGTTTGAAGTCTGAAATGTGGCAAAAGGTCGCAAAGTTCAAGGGGGCCGAATACTTTCGCAAGGCACTGTATCTAAGTAAACCACACACAATTTGGTGAATGCAGATGCTTCTGAGGCTGAGAAAAATGAGTTGGCGTGTGGGATGTGTCTGCCTTTTGGGAAATGGCAGTTAAAGACAAGTACACTGAATTTAGACAACCAAACACCAAACGCCTATTTAGACTCAATCACCATCTCTTCAAAGTAAGTTACTAAATATAGTCCAGTTTGTAACACTCAATATGAAATGGGCTTTTCAATTATGTGGAATTTAATGTTGCGAGTTTTGAAATGATTGATGTATGTCCATTTTAAAGTGTTTAAAATGCAATAAAATGTTGATGACGGTAGTATGATAAACTAAAAACAATATACATTTTCATTAAGTTTTTGACTTTTGTATGTTTACTTTCTGAAAATACTCATGTTAATGGACAGAAATACCAACAAATCTCAAAATGAATACTGTAAGTAGATACAAAAGTGTCATTTAAGCCTGTGGTGCTTGGCCTTAAGAACAAATTTACAAAATGCACCATCCAAAGAACAAAAACCATTGAAGACTAGTGTCTCCTAATCACTGTCCTTGGAGATTGGGGTGCCCCAATACCCCAGAGCAAGGTGTGTTTACTATGGCTCTCTGACACTACTTCCTGCATCATTTGGTCTCCCATCCAGAAAAAAACCTGGTCCCACCCTGCTTACCATCAGGTGAATGCTAGCAAAGGGAAATAGGGTGGTTTGGCTGTTGGCAAACATGAACAGCCTCCTCCTCAGACAAACATGAATAGCCTCCTCCTCAGACAAACATGAACAGCCTCCTCCTCAGACAAACATGAACAGCCTCCTCCTCAGACAAACATGAACAGCCTCCTCCTCAGACAAACATGAACAGCCTCCTCCTCAGACAAACATGAACAGCCTCCTCCTCAGACAAACATGAACAGCCTCCTCCTCGGACAAACATGAACAGCCTCCTCCTCAGACAAACATGAACAGCCTCCTCCTCAGACAAACATGAACAGCCTCCTCCTCAGACAAACATGAACAGCCTCCTCCTCAGACAAACATGAAGATATTATCTTGATATTGATTTTCACTTTACAACATGACCTGCTTTGAGTGGAGTCAAGACATTACGACTTTCAACATTTAAAAACCAAACCAAATCATCTATGATGCAGAAATCAATTTAAATATTGCTCATCTATCATCAATGAATGTTGTGAAACCACGATCAGACCGGCAGAGTTAAGAGAGTCTTTGAGGATGCCAACCATGCAGCATATGTCCCTTGCGAAATGCGAGATAGCGAGAAAGAGTGAGGACAATAAAGAGTGGGAGGGAGGGAGTAGGTGGAGTCCCTCCCGATGGTCTATCACAGCCTTAAAAGTCGGTCATTCTCCAGGAGGAAGAGAAGAACTTTGGGTTATTTGCATAACCCCGGTTCTATGAAAATATGAGTGAGATGCGGCACTTATGGGATATGCCTTAGGGCGGGTCACAAGTTCGAAGTATCCAATCACACAGTGTCAGACAGGTCGAGTGGCGAATGAGGTGAGCCCCTCTCCTAAAGGGAGCTACTCACCCGCAAACTGGTAATTCTCGATGGGATATGGCCACCTCCTGTAACACAGAAATGCTCTCCGAAGCCAGGGTAGTTCCAACAGCATCACCCCACAGAGGCTTTGACACTCAGGACAGTATGCGCCAATGAAGATGCAGTGACGTCTAGTCGGTATAACCTCATAAAAGGATGAGGGGTGGCCCAACATGCCAACTTGCAAATCTCTTGTAAAGAGATGCCTTTGAGCATTACCCAAGTGGAATGAGCTCTCAGGCCCTCCGGGGGCTGTAAACACTTGCTATTATAAGCCAATATAATAGCCTCTACTATCCAATTGGATCGCTGTTGACGAGATAGGAGCCTACTCTTGCAGTGGGGTGCTCAAGACACGAAGTGTTGGTCACTCTTACGCCATGCACTCGTTCTATCCAAGTAGATGCGCAAAACGCGAACTGGATATTAACGGTGGAGGCGCTCTTCTTCTATACAAGTGAATGGCGGCGGGTGGAATGCCATAAGCTTTAACACGAGACAATTGTAATCGCTGTTGACCTTAGTCATAAACGTGGGGTTGGGTAACAATGTTACCTTTGATAACCATGGGGCAAACTGTAGGCACGAATGGTGGCTAGACCGTATCTCTCCCAGTCCCATTAAAGGCGATTCCTGCTGGACAACACGTCCACTCCCACATTCAATATGCCTGGGACATGAGTCGGGCGTAATGAAATCGGAGTACCCTGCTCCACAGAATAAGTCTATGTAGACTCAGAGAGCGAGTGCCAGAGCTGCGGCACAGGGGGCACTTGGGGGTTGAGTGGATGCATGGAGATGAGCCGCTGCATGAGCGTTAGGGTTTTAGGACTACAGATGTGCCTCTCCCCGGTTTTGTAGGGCGTGAGTGGGGTCTGTACTGCACCCTCTATACCTCTGGGGGCGTACCCCTAGGTCAGACGCTCATTCATTCATATAGTTTTTACATCTTGTCAGGAGGGACATATTCATACAACTCTCTGTCACGTTCAACTGCCACAGAGTATCTCTCCTGCGCATGTGTTATCCTGCCCAGGCATGGTATTCAATCTAGCAAACACTATTTGCATATATCATTATATTCTCACCTTCTTTAAATATAACTATGTTACTTTTCAAAATAAACCATTTCTTTGTGTACTTTGTGTAATAACAAAATGATTTGTAAACAGCATTTCAACTGTGTTAGCAAAATGTTATTAACTCTATGCTTAGTAGGATCACTAGAAAATACTACAGTAGAAATGTACTCTCAACTGTTTTAACGTAACCTTAGAGTCTCTAACAATTCTCAATAAATCTTTCTGCTACTTTCACTTGCCGAGTTAATCATCTGACGGTTTGTTCTTCACTCTGAATTGCTGCCGCCAGAGCTGTCCTTTCAGCCTCTTCAATTGCTTGGAAGGCAGCCACGGTGAGTCCTTTATTTAAAGGGGGAAATCAAGCTGATCCTAGCTGTTATATGTCAATTTCTTACCCTGTTTATCATAAGTTTTGGAAAAACCTGTCAATTATCAACTGACTGGCTTCCTTGATGTTTATAGTGTTCTCTCTGGTATGCAATCTGGTTTCCACTCAGGTTATGGATGTGTCACTGCAACCTTAAAGGTTCTAAATGATGTCACCATTGCCCTTGATTCTAAGCAATGTTGTGTTGCTATTTTTATTGACTTGGGTCAAAGCTTTTGATGGTTCAGAAGAAGAGTAGACCATTCCATTCTTCTGGGTCGGCTAAGGAGTATTAGTGTCTCTGAGCGTTTTTTGGCATGGTTTGCTAACTACCTCTCTCAAAGAGTGCAGTGTATAAAGTCACAAAATCTGCCCCCTCATACAGGTACTTGGGAGTATGGGTAGATGGTACACTGTCCTTCTCTCAGCACGTATCCAAGCTGCAGGCTAAGGTTTAATCTAGACTTGGTTTCCTCTATCGTAATCGCTCCTCTTTCACCCCAGCTTCCAAACTAACCCTGATTCAGATGACATTCCTACCCATACTCCCGGGTGTTGCAACAGTCTAAGGCACTGTATCTTGGTGCTAGAGGCATCACAATACACATCCTGGTCCCATAGGGCGGCGCACAATTGTTCCAGCGTCGTCCAGGTTTGGCCGGTGTAGGCCGTCATTGTAAATAAGAATTTGTTCTTAACTGACTTGCCAAGTTAAAAAAGGTTCCATTTTTAAAAAATGCTAGATTATGGAGATGTCATTTATAGATCAACAGGTAAGGTTGCTCTCGAGCGGCTAGATGTTTTTAGCATTCGGCCATCAGATTTGCACTCTATACTCCTCTGTAAACTGTCCATCTCTGTACAACCGATGCAAGGCCCACTGGTTGATGCTTATATATAAAGCCTGTTAGACCTCGCTCCTACCTATCTGAGATACCTACTGCAACCCTCATCCTCCACATACAACACCTGTTCTGCCAGTCACATTCTGTTATTAAAGGTCCCCCAAAGCACACACACCCCTGGGTCGCTCCTCTTTTCAGTTTCCTGCAGCTAGCGACTGGAACGAGCTGCAAAAAATCCTCAAACTGGACCGTTTTATTTCCGTCTCGACATTGAAACAGGTCATTACTGACACTTGTGGCTGCTTCGCATGACGTATTGTTGTCTCAACCTTTTTGCCCTTTGTGCTGTTGTCTGTGCCTTACCATGTTACCATGTTGTGCTGCTGCCATGTTGTGTTGCAACCGTGCTGTGTTGTCATGTGCTGCTGCCATGCTGTGTTGTTGTCTTAGGTCTCTCTTTATTTGGTGTTGTGGTCTCTTTTGTGATGCGTGTTTTGTCCTGCTTTTTTAATTTTTATCCCAGCCCCTGTCCCCACAGGAGGTATTTTGCCTCTTGGTAGAGAGTGTCATTGCAAATAAGAATTTGTTCTTAACGGACTTCCCTAATTATATAAAGGTTAAATAAAAAAGTTTGACACAAAACTGTGTCTGTGTCATGACTCTCTGTTGCTGGTCCCCTTAGAAGATCACAACTATTTCTCTGTAGAACAGGGCCATCTGTTGTATGACCTTGGCTGTACTTCAGTGATCACAGTTCCTTTTTGTGCGCATGTGTTTGTTTTGTCTTTGTACCTCATGTTGTCACCAGGTCGGAGTTCAGGTATGTTTCTTGTCCCTCTGTCGTAGTAAAACTTTTGCTTTTATTTATTTATTTAGTACTTTTTCACTTTCTCTCCTTCAGTGTTTAGGTTCTCCTTGATGGGTAAGTTGTTCCTCAGTCTGTCCCACGAGGAGCTGTGCTTGTGAAAACCCACACTCAAAGTGGCATCCTGCGGTATACAAGCAGACTCCTGTAGAAGTCAGTTCTACAAACTGTCGTTTGCTTTGTATATCCGTCTCTTCACTGTCTTGAACATATCTTTTCACCAGTCCGTTCGATTGTGGGAGGTGTGGACTTGATGTAGTGTGGACAAAGTCCTAGTCCTTGCTGAATTGCTTAAACTCTGCATGAGAGAATTGCGTCCATTATCGCTGAAGACTTCACTTGCCACCCGTGTTCGGAGAATATGGATTTCATGCATGTTATCACAGCTTCTGCGGTGGTGGTGGTTCAGCCTACAAACCTCCGGAATCTGTGACAATAAGGTGATCCATTACATTACATGTGAAAAGGTCAGCTCCAACCTTTTGGTAGGGTCTCACGGGTGCAGTGTTGGCCATTAATGGCTCTGCATGTTTGCTTGCTATTGCAGACATATATTACAGTTTGATACTTCGTCTTTCACATATTGGTTAATTCTGGGCAAATACATTATTCTAGGCGCCCTGTATGAATCTTAACATTTCCTTCCTCAGATTTTTCGGAATTACTATTTTGTTTCCTTTGTAGACAATGTTTTCACCTACTGGCTCCAGGTCATCTACAAGTCCATGCTAGGTAAAGCTCCGCCTTATCTCAGTTCACTGGTCACGATGGCAACACCCATCCGTAGCACGCGCTCCAGCAGGTGTATCTCACTGATCATCCCTAAAGCCAACACCTCATTTGGCCGCCTTTCGTTCCAGTACTCTGCTGCCTGTGACTGGAACGAATTGCAAAAATCGCTGAAGTTGGAGACTTTTATCTCCCTCACCAACTTCAAACATCAGCTATCCGAGCAGCTAACCGATCGCTGCAGCTGTACATAGTCTATTGGTAAATAGCTCACCCTTTTCACCTACCTCATTCCCATACTGTTTTTATACTGTTTTTATTTATTTACTTTTCTGCTCTTTTGCACACCAATATCTCTACCTGTACATGCCCATCTGATCATTTATCACTCCAGTGTTAATCTGCAAAATTGTATTATTCGCCTACCTCCTCATGCCTTTTGCACACATTGTATATAGACTGCCCATTTTTTTTTCTACTGTGTTATTGACTTGCTAATTGTTTACTCCATGTGTAACTCTGTGTTGTCTGTGCACACTGCTATGCTTTATCTTGGCCAGGTCGCAGTTGCAAATGAGAACTTGTTCTCAACTAGCCTACCTGGTTAAATAAAGGTGAAATAAAAAAAAAATAAAAAAAAACTGTCAGCTCAGCTCTGCAGTTCCCGTATTAGGTTATGTCTTGTGAGCAGTGAAACTGAAAGTGAAAAAAATGACAATCTCTCTCTATTTCTCTCTTGCTTCTCTTTCATTTTGGAAGAAATTAATTTGTTCAAAACTGTTCAACTATTGTCTTTCTCTCTCTTTGAGTGAACTAACCTCCACATTTTGTGCACTGCAGTGCTAGCTAGCTGTAGTTTATGTTTTCAGTACCAGATTCATTCTCTGATCCTTTGATTGTGTGGACTACTTGTCAGTTCATGCTGCAAGAGCTCTGATAGGTTGGAGGGCATCCTCCGTAAGTTGTCATAATTAATGTTTATGTCTATGGAAGGGAGTGGGAACCATGAGCCTGCTAGGTTTTGTATTGAAGTCAATGTACCCAGAGGAGTACGGAAGCTAGCTGTCCTCCGGCTACACCATGGTGCTACCCTAAAGAGTGCTGTGGAGTCTACTGTAGACCTTCTTTGCAAAATAATGTTTTAATCAATTATTTGGTGACATGATTATATTTCAAATAGCTTTATCTAAAAAGCAAAACTTAAAAAATATTTTTAAAAAATGTTTAAAATTAAAATGGTCCTGCCCTTCTTCCTCTGAGGAGACTCCACTGTCTTAAACTCAGCCTCTGATATCACATTCACCTGTGCAGCTGTATCTAGTTTAGATGAAATAATACTCTCATTCACCTGCAAACAAAGAATCCTATCCTTCTGTTTTAGTGTTTTTTTCAGATACAGCATCCACATATAACTCCTCTAGTTCATTTCACTCAATGCATCTGCTTGGTTTTGCTTCCCTTTATTCTTACAACAACGAGCACTGTGGTTATTTTTGTTGCATTTGTTTCAAGTCTTGCTGTATGCTGAAACATTTTCGGAGGATGATGTGTTCCACAACAACCGCATGCTTTTTGGTTGTCATCCATCACATTTTTATTCTTGGCTGGTCACTCGCCTTTTATCACATAGCCATTATATTTGTTTGATCTGTGCGTGGCCTGTTTTTTCATTGCATCCATGGTGCAACTACCATCACCAAACAGTTATTTTGCCTGTGATTTCACTGTCTCTGCAGCCCTACACAGTGCTATAACTTTATCCAAGTCCAGGTCTTGTTCTCTCAGCCCATTGTCTGGTATTCACACACAATCCTGTCTTTTATTAGAGAATCTGTCAGTCTGCCAAACTCACCAGTCTTGCTCCTATTACGCAATTCAGTCGCATACTGTATCAATGGATTCTCCGGGTTTTCTGAGTGCTAGTGAAAAATCTGTGCCTCTCAAACATAATGTTTTGTTTTGGTATAGAGTAACCTTTAAACTTCTCTAATCTTGCCATCAGCCTATCTTCCTCTTCAGTTAACTCTAAGTTATTGCACACATCCAGTGCCTCTTCCCCTATCACATGTAAGAACCCTGACGCTTTCATCTTTACACATCAGTTTCAATCGCAGCTGGGTACAGTTCAAAATGTACAGCTACATTGACAGTAAACTGAAATTTTGTCAGTGGATGTAAAACCTTCCATTTTCAGAACATTATCTACGCTTCCCATGTACGTAATGATATTATGCTTTTATCTACTTATTAGCAGTGATGACTGTTATGCTAGCTAGCCTCACTTTACATAGCCTAGCATTGGTGCCATTAGCTTAGCATCTTACAGCTATCCAGTTTGTTGCTTTGTTGAGTTGTTTATTGTATTTTTCCGTCCTTTTGCTTTCTTCTCCTCCTTTCAATCACTTCTGACATCATGTTGTTTTGTTAGAATTCAATGAATACACTGTAATGAAAGGGAATGAATGTGTACTGAAATAATATAGTATGGAGGCATGTATTTATACAACTCTATGTCATATTCATCTGTCACCGAGTAGCTCTCCTGCACATGCAACAAAGTGTGTGGACAGGGGCTTGTCCCAGTTACGTTTGGCTTCTGACACACATGCTGGGACCGCTGGGAGGAGTTGTTTCTCCAGGATGGTGTGAGAGGGGAGTTTCCTCTTGTCGAAACCAGTCCATTTCGGCGCTGCCACCCTCCATGGGTGCAGGCCAGTTGATTCCGAGCTTGGTCTCTGCCCGTTTACAGACATTGACAAGCCCGAATTCTTAATTGGGTGCCGATGCTGCACTGAAGGCAGAAGAGAACCTCAAGCCGTCGGGTGAGTTTCCTCATCAATTTGGAGTATTTCTTCCTCATCCATCTCAAGGTTCTCGTCCTCCTCGATATAGCGATTTGAGGGTTCCGTATTCCATTGCCTCCTCCCAGAACAGTAGGGTTTGTGGGTTAGCGTCATCACCCGAAGGCTGTGACGCTGTGACAAATATTGTTTGGGGTTTGCTCTGTTCACTTGCCAGTTTTCAGGTAGTGCCCTACAGTGCACGCATAACTCTGGGTTAGTGAGTGATGCCGCAGCTTGCTCAAAACCCAAGCAGGCGATACACATGGGATGGGCCTCTGGATCCAATAGTAGAAGTGCATTTCCCTCCCCCTTCCACCCTGCTCCCTGCATCAGCAGCCTGCTCACCCAAGACAACAGCCCAAGGGTAAAATGCACAGCATTCGGCCTGGATAACAAGGTGCTCCCCCTATTAAAGAGGAGCGAGATGGCAGCCCTTCCCCCTGAGGATCATGGGCCTTTGATGGAGGATGTGTGATTCATGACTGATAAACATTCCAACAACTGCTGCATCTGCTTCACATCGCTTGGCCGAGCTTGTAAGGCATCACATCATCTCACTGAGAAATCTTTTGACAGGGTCTGCCCTCAATCTCACACCATTGAGGAATGCAATGAACAGGGATGCAATGAGAGCTTACTGCCTAAGAGGTTGTGCTGTGCTGTACCAACAGGGTACTTTAAATGAGCAAACACAGCAGCATCCTTGGATATATCAGAGCAGCAATTACCATTCATAAACATGATCTAATACACAGATAGCTCTGTCCCATCCACATGTCCTGGTAATTAGGGCTGTGTTAGCCACAGTCCCTACACAAGAAGCACAGTTTTATGTGTGCTCGCTCAAAGAGCAACTACAGGCAATGAACAACTTCTCTTGTAGAAAATGGCCTATATGGCATTGATATTAGTCAGCAACATTTATTCTAGTGTCAAAATTGACTACTTCCAGACACAAGACCTAATTAGACTGTTTCAAGTTATCTAGGGAAGAGTAAATGTAACTGTGTACTGTTTTGGTAGAATTAAAGTACAAAAGCTTCTCACGTTCAAACACACACAAGAGACACCCACATCAAAGCACGCCTCCAAGACCCAATCTCGTTCTCAGTCGCATCTCCTAACGAGGAGAATTGAAACTGAGGCTAAATCAAGAAGTTCAACAAATTTTAGCTTAGGGCCCTGTAATGGGAATTTTAATATTTGTGCTTTTCTTATAACCAATTTCTGTGTTCATGCAAGTGGCTGACTATACAAATCCTCACTATCAGTAGCTGCAATTTGGCAGTATGCCCAGACCTTGTTTTGAGAACAAACAAAATATATCTCAGTTTCAAGGTCTCAGTTTAGAGAGAAGAAGCCTCGTGAGGTGTTGGTCTGTCACATGTTATGAAAAAGTATCAGTCACATGGATGAAACAAAACGGTAATGATTAATTAGTTAAGCTAAATCATGCAAATATATCTTGTCTGCGTATAGCCATAAATAAGACAACCGCTGGGACTGCCCAGGAGAGCTCCAGATTGACATGTGTACTATGGTGCATTGAGTTGGTTGGAACCTCTCCAGCGCGCTGACAATAAACAACGATTCATTTAAGATTGACTTTGAGTGTCACTGTGCAAGAATTTCCACGACAGCCCGCAAAAGGCCAGGGCCGGCTCTGACTGCATGTGTGGGTAGGATGTGGATACGCAGACCCGCGAGCCACATAGGCCCCTCATGATGAGTTCAGTGTTATTGTGGCCCCCACACCCATCAAAATTGCCCATCCCTGTCTTAGAGGGATAATGATTAAAGGGGTGTATTGTGTACTGGTTGCTATTCAGGGACTAATTAACAAAGACCCTTTGCTGTGTTGATATTGGGGAGGCAGGGTAGCCTAGTGGTTAGAGTATTGGACTCATAACTTAAAGGATGCAAGTTTGAATCCCCGAGCTGACAAGGTACAAATCTGTCGTTCTGCTTTTTTGGCATGGGAAACATATGTTAACATTGCCAAAGCAAGTGAAGTAGATAGTATACAAAAGTGAAATAAACAGTAAACATTACACTCACAGAAGTTCCAAAATAATACAGTTTGGGGTCATTTAGAAATGTCCTTGTTTTTGAAAGAAAATCACATTTTTTTTGTCCATTAAAATATCAAATTGATCAGAAATATAGTGTAGACATGGATAATGTTGCAAATGACTATTGTAGCTGGAAACGGTAGATTTTTTTAATGGAATATCTACATACATAATATCTACAGGCGTACAGAGGCCCATTATCAGCAACCATCACTCCTGTGTTCCAATGGCACATTGTGTTAGCTATTCCAAGTTTATCATTTTAAAAGGCTAATTGATCATTAGAAAACCCTTTTGCAATTATGTTAGCACAGCCGAAAACTGTTGTTCGGAATAAAGAAGCAATAAAACTGACCTTCTTTAGACTAGTTGAGTATCTGGAGCATCAGCATTTGTGGGTTCGATTACAGGCTCAAAATGTCCAGAAACAAAGAACTTTCTTCTGAAACTCATCAGTCTATTATTGTTCTGAGAAATGAAGGCTATTTCATGTGACAGAACAGCGCAAATGGGCTCTAACCAGAATAGAAAGAGGAGTGAGAGGCCCCGGTGCACAACTGAGCAAGAGGATAAATACATTAGAGTATCTAGCTTGAGAAACAGACAAGTCCTCAACATCAACAGTGAAGAGGCGACTCTGGGATGCTGGCCTTATAGGCAGAGTTGCAAAGAAAAAGCCATATCTCAGACTGACCAATAAAAATAAAAGATTAAGATGGGCCAAAGAACACAGACACTGGACAGAGGAACTCTGCCTAGAAGGCTAGCATCCCGGAGTCGCCTCTTCACTGTTGAAGTTAAGACTCGAGTTTTGCGGGGTACAATTTAATGAAGCTGCCAGTTTGCTTTGATATGTTTGGAATGTGCGCAGTGGATTCATCTAAGATGCAGCGGTCCTAGTTTTGGACATGGGGTCAATGAAGCTTACCGATGCTGTCGGTGTGCTGTACCCGCGGGGTGTCTGAGCATTGAAGGTGGAGTGGGTCCAGAGGTGATACCGAGGGTGGAGAGTGCACCGGAGGGGGGTCCACAGCGGAGCGGAAGCCACCAGAGCTGAGTGACGGGGGACACGGTGGTGAGGACGATGGTGTAGCACCCGGGGAGGGGTGCTCCATGGCGGCAGAGAGGCCACCAAAGGCAGTGCAGTGGGAAGATGGTAGCACAGTGGGGGGCGAGTTACAAGTGGATTGGGAATTCAATGAGGCCTTTGGGAAGAAGGGCTTACATTTTGTGCACTTAAACGTCCGAAGCCTACTACCGAAGATCGATGAGATACGCCTGTTGGTTTGCAAATCAGAGGTGGGTGTCTTATGTTTTACTGAGACATGGTTGGATTCATCTGTTTGTGACTCAGAAATTGAGATAGGTAATTACTCTGTTGTCCGGAAGGATCGGAATCGGAATGGTGGGGGGATTTAAACACTGATCTGGAGATTGTCTGGCTGGATATCTGCCTTCCCAAAACCAAGCCGATTTTGTTGGGGGTGCGTTACAGGCCGCCCAATCATTTTGTTAGGGGATTTCACTACTGATGTCTGCAAAAAGAATAGCCCAACCCACAATGTATTTATGCACACGCCTGGATAATATTCCTACAAGGTTTCTTGTAGTTTCTGCTGAGCAAATTGGCCCTTGTATTACGCATATCATTAATCTCTCTCTTGAACAAGGCACCTTTCCCAGCGATATGAAACAAGCAAAAGTTATACCTCTGTATAAGAAGGCGATAAAGTCTGACCCTGGGAATATCCTCTGTGTAACATCAAAGATTTTGGAGAGAATTGTACATGAACAAATGTATGAATATGTTAATTAACAAACAAAGTCTAATGTATGATTTTCAGTCAGGTTTTAGAAAAACATACTCCACTGATTCATGTCTACTTTACTTGACTGACTTCATCAAGAAAGAGATTGATGAGGCAAATCTCTGTGGAATGGTACTGCTTGACCTACAGAAGGCCTTTGATACAGTTAACCAAGGTCTCCTAATCTCCAAACTGGAGGCACTTGGGTTAAGCCATATCCCTCTATGCTGGGTAAAGTCCTATATATCAGGAAGGGAGCAAGTAGTAGAGGTCACTGTCTCAAGAAAAACAATGAGTTGTGGTGTTCTGCAGGGGAGCGTGCGTGGACCTCTGCTGTTTTTATGGCATATTAACGATATGAAAGATGCTTGTTCCTGCCACATTTGTCTTTATGCTGTGACGACCCTCCCACTCTGTCTGCCGTATTCTCTCTGTTATTTCCTTATTAGGATGATGGTGGGCGGAGTTGGGAGGGTCGTCAGCTACATGGGAAACACCTGGGCCAGGTGTCTCCCAGGATAAATACACCACTTCCCCATTCATGGAGGAGACTCTCTCCATGCAGACACCTTTTGTAGATTGTGTTGTGGTTCTTGGTGGCCTTTTGTTTGTTTGCTTTGGCACCTTTCATCACCCTGCATTATCACATTCATGCATGCAAAACACTCACTTACACTACTGATTACTGATTACACACACCATTGTATATTATACTTAGTTGCTTTAGTTAATAAATACATATTTTGCTACTCCTTATCTCCACGTTGTCTCCCTTTGTTACGGGCTTTGAGCCGGTTCGTGACAATGCGGATGACTACACTTCTGTTGTCTCACAAAAGTAAAACTGTGTTGGAGAGCATACTTAGCACAGAGCTTACTAACATTAGCAAATGGCTTGTAGATAATAAGCTATCTCTGCACTTAGGGAAAACTGAGGCAATTATTTTTGGATCCAGACCTAAATTGACTAATAAAACCTCTGTTAGCTACCTGGGATGTATCCTTGATGGAAGCACCAGATCAGGTGTTGCTGATGTGTGCTTATACAGGTACAGGTGTAATGCTGGGAAAGGTACTTTCTTGTATACTGGAGCCTCAGAAGGGAATGAGTTGCCTCTGCCCATAAAAACAACATCCTCTCTAGGCAGCTTTAAAAATAAAGTAAAAATATGTTTGTCTTCTGTGCCCATATGAATAATCCCTCTGATGTAACTGCAATGATGAGATAATGTTCTTCTTCTCTGTTTTAGTTTTTCTTATTTTATTATTCACTCTGTTTAACTATGTTCGATCTTGTCTAGCCATCTTGTCTCAAGAGGACCACAATGGAAATAAGTCCCGGACTTTATTGTATGTTATCCTACATGACTTTACTCATGTGCCTGTATGGCTTTTTCAAGATTTATGTGTGCTTGGTTTTTAAAATGGCCAAATTAATAAACTATGGGAAAAATTGTTTTTTTTTGTTGCCAATTTTAACCACACACTTGTTGTTTATGTACATGGATTATATATATTTTTACCTTTATTTAACTAGGCAAGTCAGTTAAGAACAAATTCTTATTTTCAATGATGGCCTAGGAACAGTGGGTTAACTGCCTGTTCAGGGGCAGAACAACAGATTTGCACCTTGTCAGCTCAGGGATTTGAACTTCGGTCACTAGTCCGAAGCTCTAAACACTTGGCTACCCTGCCGACCCATATAATGTCAGATGTTTTTCCCCCAACACCACTTTCAATAAATGTATATTGCAGCTCCTCATGCCAAATTGAGTCAATGGCTTTTTTGAAATCAACAAAGCATGAGAAGACTTTGCTTTTGTTTTGTTTGTTTGTCAATTAGGGTGTGCAGGGTGAATACATGATCTGTCATATAATAATTTGGTAAAAAGACTATTTGACATTTGCTCAGTACATTGTCTTCACTGAGGAAATATACGAGTCTGCTGTTAATGATAATACAGAGGTTATGTCCAAGGTTGCTGTTGACGCATATTCCACGGTAGTTATTGGGGTCAAATGTGTCTCCACTTTTGTGGATTGGAGTGATCAGACCTCGGTTCAAATATTGGGGAAGATGCCAGGGCAAAGGATAATGTTAAAGAGTTTTAGTATAACCAATTGGAATTTGTTGTCTGTATATTTTATCATTTCATTCAGGCTACCATCAACGCCACAGGCCTTTTTTGGGTTGGATGGTTTTTATTTTGTCCTGTAGTTCATTCACTCTTTCTCTCCCACCACACGTTTTATGACTTTACGACAGGTCAAACATTCCTGGCAGAGACTCTCTCCCCCTGGTCATGCAGAAAGAGAGGGGAAATAAACCTAGAGCTTCTCTTTGTTCAACTCCTATTCCCCAGGATTAAACTATATTTATATTTTTGAGAATGTGGGAATAGTCCATGGTTATTTAAAGAACAATCCTGTCGAAGTTGTTTTCTTTTGTAACATCAGGGCGGACGGTAGCACAGAATAACGGTAGCTCTGGAAGTGCACATTTCTCAGTTATTAGTTTTCCACCTGAATGTTGTGTAAAGTATATGATTGAATGGTAAGTTATTTGTGAGAAGATCTAATGTCATATTGGCCTTCTAAAATAAAATACATGTTTAGTTATAAAGTTTTAACTAGTCATTGGCCACACCCACGTGAGCCTAGACATTACATCAGGCATCATAGAACCACCCCTTTTTCCACAGAGTATAAAACCCACTTCGTACTAAATGTATATTAAGTCAGAAAATGCCACGGTGGAATGGCTACAATTCTATAGACCATTAGACCATACCGCTGTAGTTTGGCTACACGGCAAGAAATGGTTCAACTCTGGGACTATCGATTCACTACAGAAGGAGCAAATTCTAGACAACACAAATTACTAGTCTGCAGCTAGAAATTACGTAAACCTAGAACGAGAATACCGACAACCCCCGAAGCAACTATTATGTAAGAACTTTTCCGAATGGTACTCTGAATTATCCATTCTAACCACCTACCACCACAAAATACATTGTGACTTCTGGGAACTTGAACAGGACGTTCAAGTGTTTTCAACGAAGAGACAGCAACGACATACAGGCGTAAATATGTACATTGCAATTTCTTTCAGAATGAGCGGCCGTCCATGTGCAAAGTATTAGCATGTCCATAAATACAATTATCAACTATGTATGTAATCCATCTTGTCTTTCCCGCACTTTATCTGCCCCACCTCTTTCCGTGGTATACCAAGCCGTCATATCAGCTTAGCCCACTAGGGACTACTTTTTCTTTGATTATTTAGTTAGTTAGTAAATAAATAATTAAGTCCATTTGTATATTGCTGATTCATTATGGAAACTAGGGTTTGTGCAGATATCCAAGGGTTTGCGATGTTCAGTAATGAGAACTGATGAGGTAATAATAATGCATTATTGAGAAATCGATCAGATATTCGATCAGATATTAAAATATCTGAATAGTTTTATTCGGAATATTATAACTTGGTAAATCTCAACATTTTCCGTGGTGCCCCGACTTCCTAGTTAATGAATGTTTACATGATTAGTTTAATCATGTAATAATTAAACCTAGAGAACTGGTTTTATATAAATAAGTCTTCACATTTAATGATAGTCCAGACACGACAGACAACAGCAGAATGACTGAATTACAGAATTATCAAATGACATTCGATAGACACATTTTGATTGATGCATGGCAATCAGAGAGTGAAAAAAGAAAGAACAAGCAAAAAATATCATCCTCTGACATCTTTAGTTCGTACTGTGTTGAAGTTGGTGGAAAATAATCCTTCACACTCTTTCCCTTTTGTTACATTTGCTATAGAGGACATGCAGTCTTTCACTGCAGCCATTCAGACAAATCGTTGCCATTGTACCCTTAACACTTTTAGAAAGATAATTTCCGGTCTATTCAAGGGTACCACATATATTATGCAGTGTGCAGTTAAATGACTGTTAAATCGTTTTTCATAGCTTTTTTTCTTGTCTTCTCTGCTAGACAATCTCACCATTTTTTTTATCATACTGGCATTAAATCCTTATTCGAGTGACTAATTGGAAGACTACTCTAATCCAATTCCATTCTGATTAGATGGTGTCAATCTTTACCATTCATTTGGTATTGAGGCATGCATATCCCGTATGCATACCGAGGGCTCTACACACAACATATGGTGTGGAATATGAGTTCAGCTCAACTAGACTACACTGAGGTACAAAAATGACAACCTGTGAATTTGGGGGGTGAACTATCCAGTTAAGAGGTTTCAATACCACTCTAAGATAAAACATGAATAAGAAATCACACAAGAACACTTAACTGCAAGTTGTATGCCTTCAGTAAATGCACTGCTTCTGAGATACAGTCTGGATAGCAGCTGCGTCACACTGACAGTAAGAAATATGGATATAGACAGACAATACTCTGTGAAAGTAAACCGACAGTTATTCATATTTTTTTCCTTGAGCTTGGATGTAAAATTGCACTTCATAGTCTTAATGCTTTTTGAACTGAAATGGGATAAATCAGTGTTGTGCTCATATGTATCCTGACAGCCATCCGTGGGTCTGGTCTAGTCTGTTGCTGCAGGATGCCTCTCTCACAGAGCACTCCTACTAAGGTGATGCGACACCCAGAGGTATTTATTTTGTGAATGGGCCTGCTTGCCTTCGCGTAGCAGTAATTTGGCATCAGCGAATACAGATTGTGGAATTATACATTTGGAAAACTTTTCTGACTGTAGTAAAAAAAAAACATTGTACTGGCTGAAACCTAAGCCTACGAGAAAGTGTCAGTATGTATTTCAGGCTGCATCAATTGTGCAATTGTGATCATATTTACAGTGTGAGATTTTTTTTATTAG
This sequence comes from Oncorhynchus keta, assembly GCF_023373465.1. NCBI lineage: Eukaryota > Metazoa > Chordata > Actinopteri > Salmoniformes > Salmonidae > Oncorhynchus > Oncorhynchus keta. Next base: position 9,358,354 of record NC_068441.1, on the reverse strand, counting down.
ACAAAGCTATGTCAATCAGGGACATAATCTGAGTTACAGTATGTACAAAATGTTCTTGAGCCTTGAGTCTCTGTCCATGAATATGTGCATACATGCGAGTGCGCTCCTGTGTGTGCCTCCCCACCTCAGTGTGTGGACTGTCAGTGATGTATCTGTGTTGGGCCAGAGCAGTGGGCTGTGGGGAGGCAGTGATAGTGATGAATCTATGCAGAGGGCTGGATGTCTTCCTGGTCCCGTCGGCAGGCTCCTCAGTCCCAGCCCAGCTCTGTGATTAAAGACTGGGTCTGGCATCTCCTCTCCTCCCCGACCTCTGTATTTCACCTGCCGGAGGGCTAGGTTATTAGCTCCAATGAATTTCCTTTTCTCCAGTTGATAATCATACTTCTTGCCTTTTAGTCAATGTCACAGTAATGGGTTTTGTTCCATTTATCAGATCGCCTTTATCCCATGCAGACCCCTTTGACAAGAGGCTCGCCTCACGTTAAAAATCTCCCTGCTTCTAGCAGCTGTTTTTGGAATGCCCACTCTGAGAGAGAGGCACTTTAGTGCTCTTGAAGCAGTCATTTCTTTTATATCTCAATGAGTCTAAGTGCTTTGGGATTACTTCACATGCATCCCTAGCAGCAACAACACTGAGTGACGTTATATGACTGATGTTTTGCATGGTCAGTGAATAGCCATAAAGTACCAGACATCCCTCATGAGTATGACAATAAGAGAGAGAGAGCCATGGGCCAAGGTCAGTGAATTATTTAGATTCCTACTTCAGGGAACAATGTAAATTAAAACAGTAATTGCATCGAACAACGAGCAAGGCCAACAATAAATGTTAATAATTTCTTACATGTATGGTAGCAGAGGATCGATACATGTATCTCTCTTTTATAATCAATCACACTGGTCTCATAGACTAGACGTAACATAGTAAACATAAATCCGGGAGACTCGAATTACAATAATATGTTAGTTTGAAATGCATGTCCTTGCCAGTATAATTAAAGCACAGCTCTATTGCCACCCATAATTCAATAGACTCTAAAGTAGTTCATTAGGAAGCAAAGCACAAATCACCTTGTGATGAAGATGAACAAATTGATTGATGCACAATAATATTGAGAGCCACTTTACATCAAATGTGTTGATTAAGATTCGAACACACAACCTACTGTACCCATCCACCCCGAGTGACCAACCAACCAACAACCCTCCTTTCCTTTTTTTTTTTTTTTAAATCTACGGGATTGGCGGGACGGTTGAGCTAACGTAGGCTAATGTGATTAGAATGAGGTTTTAATTAACAAGAAAATTTCCCAGGACATAGACATATCTGATATGGGCAGAAAGCTTAATTTCTTGTTAATCTAACGGCACTGTCCAATTTACAGTAGCTATTACAGTGAAATAGTACCATGCTATTGTTTGAGGAGAGTGCACAATTTTGAACATTAAAAGTTATTAACAAACAAATTAGACACATTTGGCCAGTCTTGATACAACATTTTGAACATAAATACAACGGTTCATTGGATCAATCTAAAACTTTGCACATACACTGCAGCCATCTAGTGGCCAAAATGTTAATTGCAACTGGGCTGGGATAATACATTATGGCCTTAATACAAAATAAAATAAAACATCTTTGCATTATCTTTTACCAGATCTATTGTGTTATATTGTCCTACATTCCTTTCACATTTCCACAAACTTCAAAGTGTTTCCTTCCAAATGGTACCAAAATATGGTAAAACTCTAACATCCAAAAAGTGGATAATGGAACAATAATTCTAACATAAAGAATTTGGGGAACGGTCAGTGGGGAGATGTGGAAAAGTAATGTCATATTGTCTTTCATTTTGTGATGTCATTAAAAATTGTATGGACGAAATACTGTAATTTGGGAAGGATACCCCTTTTATCTGTCAAGTTTCCATCCAATACGTTGTCTATGTGTTATGAACATTTATGAATGTATTTTTGTTAAGATAGGAATATGATTTTAGGAGTCATAAGAGATAACTTCTAATCATATCCTTTGCACATTAACAAGCATTAAAATGACTGGCTAAAAATTGGCTAAGCATTGACATACCAGACCAGAACATTGCCAGCTTCACACAATAGTGTGCAAAGCTGTCATCAAGGCAAAGGATGGCTACTTTGAAGAATCTCTAATCTCAAATATATTTAGATTTGTTTAACACTTTTTTGGTTGCTACATGACTCCATGTGTGGTATTTCATAGTTTTGATGTATCCACTATTATTCTACAATGTATAACATGGTACAAATAAAGAAAAACCCTGGAATGAGTAGGTGTGTCCAAACTTTTGACTGAAACTGTATATCATATAGTGTTAATTCTGGAGATGGTTACTCTTTAAACAAACTCTTCCGTGGTGCCACAAATTCCTAATGAGTTCATTGTTACATGATTAATTTAATAGGGTAACAATTAAACATAGTTAATGGTTTAAATAAATAATAGTCATCAGATTAATGAAAGTAAAGTCACAACACTTGTGACAAATTTTTCAAAAAAAGTGAGGTGTCATTCACCAGTTGGGATATCTTGAGTGTTCTGCCCTGGAATGTAATGCCTTCAAAGGGACTTTGATAAACAAATGGGCACCAGGTTTGAGGTACTGTACTAACAAAAAATGTATTGGACAACATTGTCATGTTCCTTTGTAAATGTTAAACCTTGAGGATGCTCCATGACAGAGTTTGATATAGCTATTGCCACCATTATACAGACTTCTAATAACATCAACAACAAAAATGACCGAACTTCAAATGCTGTGATTTACCGTATCAAAAGCTTTCTGAAAATCCCAAAATAAGATAACAGGGAAGTCATCCAATAGATCACAATACTCAACCAAATCTAACACCAGCCTCAAAGTATTAGATATATGGCACCCTTTCATAAACCCTGATTGAAATTCACCAATCAGATCATTCAGGCCCGACTAACCTTTGCACAAAGATTGAGGCTATAGTTTTGTAGTAGTTATTGAAGAGTGTGATTGGACACCAATTATCAATAATTAAGAGATTCTGGTGTGGTTTACGTACAGTATGGGTAATAACCCCTTGCTTCAGAGAAGCAGTTCTCCCTTCTTCATAGCCTCCTTAAAGGGTAAGTAAAATGTTGCTATTTCTTCAGAGAAGGTTTTGAAAAATTCAGCTATTAGTCCATCACAGCCTGGAGTTTTAAAAAAAAATTAATTGAGCAATCCCATATTGGATGTCCATACTGGCTAAATCTTGACAACAAGACAGACTGAATTCTTCACTAACCGAGTTAACATTATTTATAGAATCAAGGAGATCCTTAGAGTCACTCTAACTGTTTTCTAAGGAGTACAGATTCTCATAAAACTTAGTGGTAGGGTTTGATGACAACTCTCTATCCTCAGAGGTTACCCCATTTAATCTTACATTTCCAAAGTGTGTTGAGTTCTCCTCTCCTCTTTTCCAAATGAAAAGTATTTACTGTTCTTTTCACCTTTTTCAAGCCATTATCTTGTGGAACTTATGACGGCTCCTCCAGCCTTTTTAAAAATGTATCTAGTTGATTATTCTATTTAGCTTTCTCATTAAGATCAAGATGCTCAATCTCTGTGATATCAGCAAATTTCTTTGAGAGCTCAGCTACCTCACATGTCCTTCGAGCAAGCAAGCTGTTTCCCATAAGTAATACAGGCTAAGCAGATTTTAAATTTCAGCACTTCCAAATATTTCTCGTATTCTGCATTAGAGGAAGTTAAATTCCAATAAACAGAAATTAGATTATTATTATTAGATTATTATTAGATTATTAAATGTTTAAATCATCATGTAAAAACAATTAGTTATTCAATTTCCAATAATCACCAGAATATTTATTATCATCATTACTGCACATTCTTACAGTCAGCCATATGACTTTATGATCCGTCAGGACTGAATGCAATATTTTTACCTCTACAGTGTTGGGCTCAAGGCTGTCACTCACAAGTCCATTCTTGATTGTAATGAACGATCTCTATTACTCCATGTGTACTGTTTCTCTCCAGGGTTTTAACTCTCCATATGTCAATTAACTCCAACTTAGCAGAAATTCACCAATTTGTTCACACCAATGTTAGGCCTATAAGGAAATCTTTCAGTCTCATTATAATAAACCATATTAATATCCCCACCAACTAAACTCAGCAAAAAAAGAAACGTCCCTTTTTCAGGACCCTGTCTTTCAAAGATAATTCGTAAAAATCTAAATAACTTCACAGATCTTCATTGTAAAGGGTTTAAACACTGTTCCCCACGCTTGTTCAATGAACCATAAACAACTAGTGAACATGCACATGTGGAACGGTCGTTAAGAAACAAACAGCTTACAGACGGTAGGCAATTAAAGTCACAGTTATGAAAACTTAGGACACTAAAGAGGCCTTTCTACTGACTCTGAAAAACACCAAGAGAAAGATGCCCAGGGTCCCTGCTCATCTGCGTGAACGTGTCATAGGCAGGCTGCAAGGAGGCATGAGGACTGCAGACGTGGTCAGGGCAATAAATTGAAATGTCCGTACTCTGAGACGTCTATGACAGCACCACAGGGAGACAGGACGGACAGCTGATCGTCCTTGCAGCGGCAGACTATGTGTAACAGTACCTGCACAGGATCGGTACATATGAACATCACACCTGCGGGACATATAGTGGATGGCAATAACAACTGCCCGAGTTACACCAGGAATGCACAATCCCTCCATCAGTGCTCAGCCTGTCCACAATAGGCTGAGAGAGGCTGGACTGAGGGCTTGTAGGCCTGTTGTATGGCAGGTCCTCACCAGACATCACCGGCAACAACGTTGCCTATGGGCACAAACCCACCATCGCTGGACCAGACAGGCCTGGCAAAAAGTGCTCTTCACTGACGAGTCGTGGTTTTGTCTCACCAGGGGTGATGGTTGGATTCGAGTTTATCGTCGAAGGAATGAGCGTTACACTGAGGCCTGTACTCTGGAGCAGGATCGATTTGGAGGTGGAGGGTCCGTTATGGTCAGGGGCGATGTGTCACAGCATCATCTGACTGAGCTTGTTGTCATTGCAGGCAATCCCAATGCTGTGCGTTACAGGGAAGACATCCTCCTCCCTCATGTAGTACCCTTCCTGCAGGTTCATCCTGACATGACCCTCCAGCATGACAATGCCACCAGCCATACTGCTCGTTCTGTGCGTGATTTCCAGCAAGACAGGAATGTCAGTCTTCTGCCATGGCCAGCGAAGAGCCCAGATCTCCCCCCAGGAATGTCCGGGAACTTGCAGGTGCATTGGTGGAAGAGTGGGGTAACATCTCACAGCAAGAACTGGTAAATCTGGTGCAGTCCATGAGGAGGAGATGCACTGCAGTACTTAATGCAGCTGGTGGCCACACCAGATACTGACTGTTACTTTTGATTTTGACCCCCCTTGGTTCAGGGACACATTATCACATTTCTGTTAGTCACATGTCTGTGGAAATTGTTCAGTTTATGTCTCAGTTGTTGAATCTTGTTATGTTCATACAAATATTTACACATGTTAAGTTTGCTGAAAATAAATGCAGTTGACAGTGAGAGGACATTTCTTTTTTTGCTGAGTTTTATAATCTGACTGCATGGATATTTTCCCAGAAGACTTAAGAATTTCCTAATTTTCCTCTAGACGTAAGTCATTTGGAGGACTAGAACAGTATCCATATACATTACATAACTAAAATAATCTGTCCATGTGGTTGTTGACCGCTACCAGCTAATGTCTATCGGTATCTATTTGTGTAAACAAAAATGTACTTTTGAAATTGTGTGCAATTGTGTGCAACCCCAGCTGAATGATTAGTTCCGTGAGCCAAGAAAATGTCACTGCCCCACAGATTTAAAAAAAATTATAGTCCTCTTTGCATGAATGTGTCTCTTGAACGAATACAAGATCTGTGTTGCAGTCCTCACAAAAAACTTTCCTCTTCAACAGGTTTTGTATGCCCCTGGCATTAATATACAATATAGAAAGGAAAATTCAGCCTCTCCATAAAAATGTGCTTCATAAATGTATTAATATAAGTCTTAACTTGTAAACCATAACACCACTCATTTTTTTGTGGGGGAAGGGGCTACCTTATAAGTCTTCCGGTGGAGCAAATCACCCCAGTTCAAAGGTTATTTCTACAATACTGCATAAAGATCAGCATGAGTACTTTCCCTAAACTGCATGTGATTATTCAGATCTATGGCACACTAATAAGCTTTCCACTTTGTGATATGCTAACACACACACTGTCACACACAGACACACACACAATTCAGATGTGTGGCCTGAAGTCAACTTCTTGCAGCTTCCAACCAGAGCACACAGAAGCGAGGATGCCACTCAAATAACATTGTTCAGCTAAATAGCCAAAGCAGTCCTCTAAAAATAGGGCACACAGCTGAAGGCTCTGGGGGATAAAGCACGCGCCTTGAAAACTATGTGCTATCACAAATTACAGAATATTCCTGATACAGTTCAACAACAGGGATGAATGAAAACAATGAATGGCTCGAAACATACATACACACACAGGCGATGCTGAGCTGAGCTCCAGCACCAAAGAGAAGTAGGATAGAAAGTAGAATAAAATACTAACCTTAATCGTAACCCTAACCCTAGATTGGTAATACATTTGTACTTACAACGGTAACCCTAGCCCTATCTTCATGGCTTCATCCCGTTTCATCCCTAACCACAACCCTAACCCTAATCTTGGCACAACTCTAACTCTGACCTAGGCACGCTAACCCTTACCCCCACCTTTGAATTCTCAATTTAACCTCTGCATATGCACACACACACACACACACACACACACACACACACACACACACACACACACACACACACACACACACACACACACACACACACACACACACACACACACACACACACACACACACACACACACACACACACACACACACACACACACACACACACACACACACACACACACATTTTGACTATAGACTGAACCGCCTAGAGGGGCAGGTTCAACACAATCTGTGATCCCATTTCCTTTTTCCTCATGAAGCCACAAGGGTGTGTGGATGCAGCACCCATATCATTTTTCTCTTTCTGAGTCACCATGAATCAAAGGAATGGCTAATGATGGCATCAAGAACAGAGCTATGATGGGATGCTCCAGTTAGCTGAATAACCAGGCCTGATTTCCAAGGGAGAAAATTAACCTTCCTAGAAAAGTACTTCTGTGAGACACTCTTATATACAGTGCTTTCAAAAAGTATTTAGACCCCTTGACTTTTTCCACATTTTATTACGTTAAAGCCTTATTCTATAATTGATTTTATAGTTGTTTCCCCTCATCAATCTACACACAATACCCCATAATGACGAAGCAAAAACAGATTTTTAGAATTTTTGCAAATGTATTAAAAATAGAAAACATAAATATCACATTTACACACATAAGTATTCAGACTCTTTACTCAGTACTTTGTTGAAGCACCTTTGGCAGCGATTACAGCCTCGAGTCTCCTTGGGTATGACGCTACAAGTCTGGCACACCTGTATTTGGGGTGTATCTCCCATTCTTCTCTGCAGATCCTCTCAAGCTCTGTCAGGTTGGATGGGCAGCGTCGCTACACAGCTATTTTTAGGTCTCAGCACAGATGATTGAGCGGGTTCAAGTCCGGGCTCTGGCTGGGCCACTCAAGGACATTCAGAGACTGGTCCCGAAGCCACTCCTGCGTTGTCTTAGCTGTGTGCTTAGGGTCGCTGTCCTGTTGGAAGGTGAACCTTCGCCCCAGTCTGAGGTTTTCATCAAGGATCTCTCTGTACTTTGCTCCGTTCATCTTTCCCTCTATCCTGACTAGTCTCCCAGTCCCTGCCGCTGAAAAACATCCCCACAGCATGATGCTGCCACCACCATGCTTCACCGTAGGGATGGTGCCAGGTTTCTTCCAGACGTGAAGCTTGGCATTCAGGTCAAAGAGTTCAATATTGGTTTCTTCAGACCAGATCATCTTGTTTATCATGGTCTGAGAGTCCTTTAGGTGCCTTTTAGCAAACTCCAAGCGGGCTGTCATGTGCCTTTTACTGAGGAGTAGATTCCGCCTCGCCACCCTACTATAAAGGCCTGATTGCTGGAGTGCTGCAGAGATAGTTGTCCTTCTGGAAAGATTCCCATCTCCACAGAGGAACTCTGGAGCGCTGTCAGAGTGACAATGGGGTTCTTGCAAGGCCCTTCTCCCCGATTGCTCAGTTTGGCCGGGTGGCCAGCTCTAGGAAGAGTCTTGGTGGTTTCAAACTTCTTCCATTTAAGTGAATGATGGAGGCCACTTTGTTCTTGGGGGCCTTCAATGCTGTAGACATTTTTGGTACCCTTCCCCAGATCTGTGCCTCGACACAATCCTGTCTCAGAGCTCTTTGACAATTATTTCGACCTCGTGGCTTGGTTGTTGCTCGGACATGCACATTCAACTGTGGGATCTTATATCGACAGGTGTGTGCCTTTGCAAATAATTTCCAATCATTCAAATTTACCACAGGTGGACTCCAATCAAGTTGTAGAAACATCTCAAGGTTGATCAATGGAAATAGAATGCACCTGAGCTCAATTTCGAGTGTCATAGTAAAGGGTCTGAATACTTGTGTAAATAAGGTATTTCTGATTAGATTTTTTATACATTTGCAAACTTTTCTCAAACCTGTTTTTGCTTTGTCATTATGGGGCATTGTGTATAGATTGATGAGGAAAACTCGTAATTTTATCCATTTAAAAATAAGGCTGTAACTTAATAAAATGTGGAAAAGGTCAAGGGGCCTGAATACTTTCCTAATGCCCTGTAAACCATCCTAGGAAAGGGTTAGATCCACATCAATTCATGGAAACTAGAGTAAGGAAATTGTAACGTTATGGTGGTCCGAGACTGAATTTGAATGATTGAAATTATTAGATAATTAAAAGTAGTAGGCTTCTCTACCTGGAAACAACATTACATACATTTAAAAATAAAGCCTGGAAGCTTATTTCCATTGTGGTCTTCATTATGCCAGTGAGATGGCAGGTGAGCAAGACTGACACTTCACATGCACTCAATGCAATTAAAAACAACAACTGTACCCATTTACAACTATATTGATTGCACAGAGGTGCCCCTTTAAGAGTCACCTCGTGAAAAAATATCCCTTAATGTAATCAAACTGACATGTTAGTTCTAAGGTATTTAATTTGTGACACATTAAAGCTGTTCTCTGATGACAGAGTTTTCACGTAGCTTGGTAATGTCACGTTCTGACCTTAGTTCCTTTGTTTTGTCTTTTGTTTTAGTATGGTCAGGGTGTGAGTTGGGTGGGTTGTCTATGTTAGTTTGTCTATGATTTTCTATTTCTGTGTTTGGCCTGGTATGGTTCTCAATCAGAGGCAGCTGTCAATCGTTGTCCCTGATTGAGAACCATATTTAGGTAGCCTGTTTTCCATTGTGTTTTGTGGGTGGTTGTTTTCAGTCTTTGTGTGTCTACACCAGACAGAACTGTTCCGGTTGTTTCTTTGTTTTGTTATTCAGTGTTCAGTTTACTTTATTAAAAAGATGAACACGTACCACGCTGCGCATTGGTCCTCACCTTCTTCCACCACAGACGATCGTTACAGGTAAGCTGTTCCACATAATGATTAATTATACAACACCCAGAAAAGAGTTTCTGGGTGAAATCGGGTCTGCTATATTCCGTCCTGTCCTGTAGACTCCCACGCATCCCTGAACACTTGCATGATATAGGAATGTCTGGATAGTGAATTCTCAATTTTGCATTAATACGTTTCTGGATATTTCCCGGACCGTGCACATCACATAAATTCTCAACTGAGAGGCACTTGCCTCTCTATTTCTTCATGTGTTAGAAGAGATGCCCAGGGGGGAAAAGCAAACTCTCAATGTCTCCTTATTTATCCTGTTTTCCGGTTTGTAACAATTATAAGCATGGTTTCGCTTTTAAAATCTAGAGATAACATGCTTATCTAAACTGTGATGAGTTTTCTGGTCATTTTGAAAAACTAGTGAGATTTTCTCATTTGTATGATTGTTGCCAAGCTGAGCTAGCTAGCAAGCTAGTGTTTCAGATCATTTGAATTTTTGTTCTAAACATATTGGCTCTTTAATTTAGTTTTAATAATTTGTTTTAACTAACAATGGCTCTTATTAAGTGTATTTACATGATACTACATATGAACCACACTAATGATATGTATAATAGAAGTTTTCGTTTTATAAAATGCATGCTAATTGCTAGCTGCTAACGTTACCTAGCTCAGTGCTTGGTGCTACCTAGCATTTTTTGGTGAGTGCCGAGGAAGGCATATATCGAAGTTCTCAGGACTTTTACAAGCGTCCAAAATCGCCATCTATATCTTGTGATGAGCCTAAGCTGTTCATGTGTTTTTGTTACATTTAATACACAGACCTCTTCTATAAATTGTTTGTACTGTTGTACAAGCTGTTGTTGCATTTGCACACCACCATCTTAGTGATAAACTAGCTAACACTGGCTAGCTAACTTACTAACTAGCTAGCTAACTAAACCGGTTTAAACCCTGATGCATCATACACACCTAGCAAGACATACGTTTTTGCATAGGTAATTAGCTAGTAGATTATTCTAGAGATTGTTGAATTGAGCTGTAACATTTACACAAATGTAATACTTTTGCATTCTCACACAGATTTACTTCCCCGAACAATATGTCTGTGCGATGTCACAGAGCACGGACACATCGCCTGACGTCCTCAGAGATGGTCTAGAATGGTTATATGTTGTACAAAATGTTCTCGGTGTTCATTCAAACACTGAAAAAGAGTGATACTCTCAAACGTATGCATTATGCTCTTTTTACATACGATAGACGCTGGCCTGGCCACCAAAACGACATCAAATTGACCTTGTGCAGATTCTTGCGCCACATATTACTCTCAGGTTTACCTGAGAACATATGGGACACAGTCTTGGAGAAACATGCAAAGAATGGTCATCAGAGGAAAAAGCGGGTAAGTCTTTTTGTAAAAGTAGTTTCTTAATAACACTAGGTTTACTACTCCTGTATTACTCCTGGTCCTTGGAATACAAAGTGCATACATGGCCCTATTACATGTTTGAAGTTATATATTTGAGCCTAGAAGAGTAGAATGAAAACACGTGTGGAATTCCACCCACCTGGTCTAGAGTGGCTGCTAAAGCCACCATAGTCCCATTAATCACCAATTGCTGTACTTTGTTGGAACACTAATTGCCACTGTATCAGAACTGCATTAACTATTTTACTGAAAATAACAGTAATCATGAGCTAGGTACACATTTTGAAAAAAAATCTGTTTTCTACTTTAGTCCAAATATCTGTAGCTCTGTTCTGTATCATGTGCAAAACTTGTAGCAGATCTTGTTTGATTATCATGACCTTTCGGTAGGTGTTTGTGGGTGATACATTGAGTGCACGTAGCTAAAGGCATCCACCAGGTGGATGGTATTCGACTATTGTTTTCACAATAGTCCAATAATACCAACAATCTCAGTAATTTCACAAGATATCAAACACTGTTTGGGGGAACTACAATCAAGTTAAGAGTGAAATATGTTGAATGTTGGAATGCCCCTTTCCTATCACTCAATCTCAGCCTTTAAAGGGGCAATAAGCAGTTGCTACACATTTTAGGACTTATAAATGAATGTTATGTATCCATTGATTCTCGAATAAAATTACTTCTAAATGCCTCACGAGCTTAGTTCAACTGTCGCACCACACCAGAATCCCAGATATAAGCTTGTTTAACTCTAATGACTGTTAACAAAGTAAATGTAAACAAACACTATATAGCTTGGTTAAAGCTATAATGTTGATATCATGGATGGTCAGTCCTTGCGTCCATAGATCTGTCTATGAATTTGAGAGTTATTACATTTTTATATCCCTCAGATTTTTACCAAAACGGGGACGGGGAAAACGCGTGGTTATTGTTTCTACTACTGATTTCTGCTTTAAAGTGAAGTTCAGACTTCATATGATTTATATGAATATGCATGACTTGCGACTGATGCATTTGTTTACTGTGTTCTATTGTTTTCCCTTGTTTTTTTGGTTCTACTGTAGATACACAGTTGAGAGTGCTTGCAGAAGAGGAGAGACACATTTGGACAGGATTCATGTGGACCTGATGAGCGATGAGGAGAATGGCCTGCAAAACCGCAAACCAGTATGATTCATCAAGCCCCAGTACTTCCGGAGTGAGGTGTTCACTGCCCTTTGTCATGAACTACAGAGCTGCTTGAAGAGGGACCAGAGGTACTTGGGAAGGCACACTGCACTGATCATTTCTGGGGATTTTTCATCAAGGCAACCTCTCAACACTATAGTAACTCCAATGGAGGCTCGCCCTGGGCCAAGCTGGATGACTCCTGTCGGTAATGTTCTTGATTATTTTGAAAACCCTTTTGCGTATCTTAGAATTTTGAATAGACTCGTGCATATTCCTCCATATGAGGTATACACCACACCCCCCTTTAACCCATGTTAGCAGGTAAGTGTAACAGTATAGCTTCCGTCCCTCTCTTCACCCCAACATGGGCTCGAACCAGGGACCCTCTGCACACATAAAAATCTAAAAATCAAATCAAAATAAAATGTATTTATATAGCCCTTCGTACATCAGCTGATATCTCAAAGTGCTGTACAGAAACCCATCCTAAAACCCCAAACAGCAAGCAATGCAGGTGTTGAAGCATGGTGGCTAGGAAAAACTCCCTAGAAAAGCCAAAACCTAGGAAGAAACCTAGAGAGGAACCAGGCTATGAGTGGTGGCCAGTCCTCTTCTGGCTGTGCCGGGTGGATATTATAACAGAACATGGCCAAGATGTTCAAATGTTCATAAATGACCAGCATGGTCAAATAATAGGTTTGGGACAGGTAGCACATCCGGTGAACAGGTCAGGATTCCATAGCCACAGGCAGAACAGTTGAAACTGGAGCAGCAGCACGGCCAGGTGGACTGGGGACAGCAAGGAGTCATCATGCCAGGTAGTCCTGAGGCATGGTCCTAGGGCTCAGGTCTTCAGAGCGAAAGAGAAAGAAAGAGAGAATTAGAAAAAGAGAGATCAGGGTCCAGAGTAACGCAGAGGTCCTTCACAGTTTTATTTGAGACGAATGTACAAGCATTAAGATTAATTGTCAGATTGAACAGAAGATCTGTGTTTCTTGGGACCTAGAACAAGCATCTCTGATTTGTCCGAGTTTAAAAGTAGAAAGTTTGCAGCCATCCACTTCCTTATGTCTGAAACACAGGCTTCTAGCTAGGGCAATTTTGGGGCTTCACCATGTTTCATTGAAATGTACAGCTGTGTGTCATCCGCATAGCAGTGCAAGTTAACATTATGTTTTTGAATGACATCCCCAAGAGGTAAAATATGTAGTGAAAACAATAGTGGTCCTAAAACGGAACCTTGAGGAACACCGACATTTACAGTTGATTTGTCAGAGGACAAACCATTCACAGAGACAAACTGATATCTTTCCGACAGATAAGATCTAAACCAGGCCAGAACTTGTCCGTGTAGACCAATGTGGGTTTCCAATCTCTCCAAAAAAATGTGGTGAACGATGGCATCAAAAGCAGCACTAAGGTTTAGGAGCACGAGGACAGATGCAGACCCTCGGTCTGATGCCATTAAAAGGTAATTTACCACCTACACAAGTGCAGTCTCAGTGCTATGATGGGTTCTAAAACCAGACTGAAGCATTCCGTATACATTGTTTGTCTTCAGGAAGGCAGTGAGTTTCTGAGCAACAGCCTTTTCTAAACATTTTGAGAGGAATGGAAGATTCAATATAGTTTTTTATATTTTCTGGGTCAAGGTTTGGCTTTTTCAAGAGAGGCTTTATTACTGCCACTTTTAGTGAGTTTGGTACACATCCGGTGGATAGAGCCGTTTATTATGTTCAACATAGGAGGGCCAAGCACATGAAGCAGCTCTTTCAGTAGGTCAGTTGGAATAGGGTCCAGTATGCAGCTTGAAGGTTTAGAGGCCATGATTATTTTCATCATTGTGTCAAGAGATATAGTGCTAAAACACTTGAGTGTCTCTCTTGATCCTAGGTCCTGGCAGAGTTGTGCAGACAGGGGGCTGGCCAGAGAGTGATTGCCTCCACAGGCCATCAGGGCCTCTGTAGCAGCCTCTAGACTCCCACAAAGGGTGATTAAGTGCATCCGCAGCCTGGTGTTGGTCCAGATCAGTGATTTCAGACGTACACAGGGAGGCAAGCAGAACAGCATGAGTATGCCAGTGGGAAGCAGCATTCTTAGCAGCAGCATCACCAGCAACAAAACAAGAGCAAACCAATGAAACATACAGCCTTGTAGGGCTCAACAGCAACAATACAAAAACAAGATCCCACACAACACAGGTGGAAAAAAAGCTGCCTAAAGCATGTTGTGGTTAATGAGTTATTCTGGCATGTAAGTGACGCCTCGCTGTTAAATTTATATGAACCTACATTTCTAATAGTGAACCTAATAGTGGAATAATTGAAAGTGTGAAATTATTGTTACACAACCTGTGGGAGGAAGCACAAACCACCTAGGTGGAAATAGGTTCTACATTCCTGGGTTAAATGTTTATTATTGTGAGACTTGGTGATAGGACTTAGGGCCAAATTCCAAGTATAAACGTCGATTGTTGATTATTGTGTGAGCCTTGGTGATAGGACTTAGGGCGAAATTCCAAGTATAAACGCTGATTGTTGAGATTATTCTGATAAGATATTCTGTCATTGTTCTATGTATCACATATGGTATGACTGGATGGTGGGACATTAAACCAGGAGTTAGTTATAAATTATATAAAACCAGGAGTTAGTTATAAACGATATAAAACCAGGAGTTAGTTATAAACGATATAAAACCAGGAGTTAGTTATAAACGATATAAAACCAGGAGTTAGTTATAAACGATATAAAACCAGGAGTTAGTTATAAACGATATAAAACCAGGAGTTAGTTATAAACGATTTAAAACCAGGAGTTAGTTATAAACGATATAAAACCAGGAGTTAGTTATAAACGATATAAAACCAGGAGTTAGTTATAAACGATATAAAACCAGGAGTTAGTTATAAACGATATAAAACCAGGAGTTAGTTATAAACGATATAAAACCAGGAGTTAGTTATAAACGATATAAAACCAGGAGTTAGTTATAAACGATATAAAACCAGGAGTTAGTTATAAACGATATAAAACCAGGAGTTAGTTATATATAAAACCAGGAGTTAGTTATAAACGATATAAAACCAGGAGTTAGTTATAAACGATATAAAACCAGAGTTAGTATAAAAGTTATAAAACCAGGAGTTATATAAAACCAGGAGTTAGTTATAAACGATATAAAACCAGGAGTTAGTTATAAACGATATAAAACCAGGAGTTAGTTATAAACGTTATAAAACCAAGGGTTAGTTATAAACGATATAATGCCAGTGTATTTCAATTAACTGAGTCGACATTCGGATCAGATTCTCGGAAGAGTTGCCTGTGGGGGTATAAACCTTAATGCGTACACCCTTGCTGTATTAGGAAATAGAACTACCCATGTGTTACTGACCCATGTTATTTAAAAAAAAAAATGTTTTGAAGTAATAGTTTCTCCCTTGGAAGAAAAAGATTATCTCAGAGATACCAGGATTGTTGAGGAGGTTACACCAAACTTTATGCCAGTTATAAATAATCTTGAATCCATTACTATTGGTGGTTGCTCCATAGTCTATGATTATTTTACACCGCCCATACATTACATGGTATTCTGTTATCATTTACTTAATACCCTGCTTTAAATAAACTTACATGAGTTAAGGGATAGACTATACACATATAGGGTTATTTTGCATTCATTTATCTGTATTCACATTACACTTGGACCCTAATTTTTTAAAAATAAACATTTTTGAGATATGGCAGACGGGAGCTCAGAGTTGTCTGAGGGGCCGGTCACAATGAAACCCACCACCCCTCTACAGTTTTTAATTGGGAAATACCCCTCTATGGAAAAGGACTTAACCTGGGTTTCCATGAATAGGCATGATTGGACTAAGGACACCACTGAATATAGATGGCCTACAGACGGGTCATTTAATAAAGCCAAATATCAACATGTGCAGGACATTGTGAAAGGAAGACAGGAAAATAAGACCAAGGGAAAGAATATGTTTTTTTTTTCTGTGACTGCTTTAAAGATGTTAAAAACTAAGGGTAACCTATTCTGGACTCAGCAGAAAGCTACCTGTTTGAAAAAAGGAAATGACAGAGATTAAAGACCCTGCCTCCTTCAAGACAGAGAAGTTTCCTCTCAAGTGTAGCACTTCACCATATGCTCCACCACCCACCCCCCTACTGCTGGGATAGGTTCAAAGAAATGTATCCACTACTCCCAAACGAACGAGCAGCTCCAGACGATAATTCTTCCCCACCACCGGGTAGATTGTATCAAGAACTAGGAGATATATGGAATGATGCCAAGACACAATCAACACCTCTCTATGCAAGAGTTACCACGGCAAAGGACCTCGTGGCAGCTCAAGAAAAAAGAAAGTACAGAAAGAAGTGTTTAACGCTGTGGAGGTTATCAGACGAGGTCGTAATGATGAAGATGGAGGGCAAAGTCTAAGTGGTAATCACACAGTGAAGGAAGAGAACAGAAGGGAGGAAGAAGAACGGAATATGAAGAAAAAAACGAAAACTGAACAACACAGGAGACAGTGGGAGGAGAAGAGAGAGGAGAGAGAACATGAATAATTCACTGAACACGAGAATGGAACTGCCCTTCACCCATTTCAGACAAGCACTCTACTGACAGTTGAGGGTAATGTTTCCCACCACCAGAGATGTTGCAAGACTGGGTGAACTGCTCTTCACTGAAGATGATGATATCCAGGCTGCGGATGCACTTAATCACCCTTTGTGGGAGTCTAGAGGCAGATCCAGAGGCCCTGATGGCCTGTGGAGGCAATCACTCTCTGGCAAACCAGTTCTGCCTCTCATCTCCTCTGTGTGTTGCCTGACGCGCCAAGGGGGAGATGGTTAGACTAATATCTGACACATGGTTTTGTCCAAATCTGATTGAAATTTTCAAAACATGCATGCAATACAACATTGGTAAGGGTACCCCCTGAAACCAGGGAAATTTCCAGCGCCGGCCGGCCCGTTCACCCATTTTTAGCTATGGATTTCATAGACATGACTAAACGAAAGGAAAAAAAGAGATAGTGCCTGGGAATAATTCATCGCTTTACCAGGTGGGTTGAAGCATTTCCAACTATGCACTGTGATGCAAAAACAGTCGTAAAACTTTTGGTAAGAGAAATCATTCCTAGATTTGGTATAGAGGAAGTTCTCTCCGCAGACATTGGTGGCTGCCGAAATTGGGAATAGATTAGAAGTTTGTTTGTATCTACCACCCACAAAGTAATGGGATTACTGAGAAGGCTAATTAAACCATAAAAGAGAGACTTGCCAAAGCATGCCACTCCACAGGGATGTCATGGGTAGAATGTCTTCCCTTAGTCCTGATGAAAATGTGCAATAGTGTAAACCACAGAACAGGGCTTAGCCCACACAAGCTCTAAACTGGCAATCCAATGAACATTCCTTTACATAGACCAATGATTCCAAAACTGACTGACCTGACTGCACTGGATGATGATATCAATAAATAAACTCAGCAAAAAAATAAACATCCTCTCAATGTCAAATGCGTTTATTTTCAGCAAACTTGACATGTGTAAATATTTGTATGTACATAACAAGATTCAACAACTGAGACATAAACTGAACAAGTTCCACAGACATGTGACTAACAGAAATGGAGTAATGTGTCCCTGAACAAAGGGGGGTCAAAATAAATCAAAAGTAACAGTCAGTATCTGGTGTGGCCACCAGCTTCATTAAGTAATGCAGTGCATCTCCTCCTCATGGACTGCACCAGATTTGCCAGTTCTTGCTGTGAGATGTTACCCCACTCTTCCACCAAGGCACCTGCAAGTTCCTGGACATTCCTTAGGGAATGGTCCTAGCCCTCACCCTCCGATCCAACAGGTCCCAGACGTGCTCAATGGGATTGAGATCTGGGCTCTTTGCTGGCCATGGCAGAAGACTGACATTCCTGTCTTGCAGGAAATCACGCACAGAATGAGCAGTATGGCTGGTGCCATTGTCATGCTGGAGGGTCATGTCAGGATGAGCCTGCCGGATGGATACCACATGAGGGAGGAGGATGTCTTCCCTGTAACGCACAGCATTGAGATTGCCTGCAATGACAACAAGCTCAGCGCCGATGATGCTGTGACACACCGCCCCAGACCATTACAGACTATCCACCTCCAAATCGATCCCACTCCAGAGTACAGGCCTCGGTGTAATGTTCATTCCTTCGACAATAAACGCAAAACCGCGACTCATCAGTGAAGAGCACTTTTTGCCAGTCCTGTCTGGTCCAGCGATGGTGGGTTTGTGCCCATAGGTGATGTTGTTGCTGGTGATGTCTGGTGAGGACCTGCCATACAACAGGCCTACAAGCCCTCAGTCCAGCCTCTCTCAGCCTATTGCAGACAGTCTGAGCACTGATGGAGGGATTGCGCGTTCCTGGTGTAACTCGGGCAGTTGTTACCATCCACTACCTGTCCTGCAGGTGTGATGTTGGGATGTACCGATCCTGTGAAGGTGCTGTTACACGTGGTCTGCCACTGCGAGGATGATCAGCTGTCTGTCCTGTCTCCCTGTAGCGCTGCCATAGGCGTCTCACAGTACGGACATTGCAATTTATTGCCCTGACCACATCTGCAGTCCTCATGCCTCCTTGCAGCATGCCCAAGGCACGTTCACGTAGATGAGCAGGGACCCTGGGCATCTTTCTTTTGGTGTTTTTCAGAGTCAGTAGAAAGGCCTCTTTCGTGTCCTAAGTTTTCATAACTGTGACCTTAATTGCCTACCGTCTGTAAGCTGTTAGTGTCTTAACGACCGTTCTACAGGTGCATGTTCATGAGTTGTTTATTGTTCATTGAACACGCATGGGAAACAGTGTTTAAACCTTTACAGTGAAGATCTGTGAAGTTATTTGGATTTTTACAAATGATCTTTGAAAGACAGGGTCCTGGTTTCTTTTTTTGCTGAGTTTATACGAAGGAACTAACGCATGCTGTTAGGCCCTTGTATTCCCAATACAAGAAAGCCCAGGAAGTTCCAGAGCAGGATGACCCAGACAGCCTGCCTGTTGACATTGGAGAATGGATCAAGCTGAAAGTCCACAAGAGAAAATGGAACCACCCCAGATGGATGGGTCCATACCAGGTCATCGCAGCAACACCCACAGCAGTGAAGGTCCAGGAGCGCCAGGGGTGGCACCACCTATCACACTACCAGAAGACGTTCCAACCGTCACAACAGATAAGAGTGCAAACCCAGACTCAGATGTTGTTACACATGACCACTGTATTATCAAATCTTGAGAGAGCAAACCACACACAAGTCAGAGTTATCATCTTTAATTATATGAGCTCCATCACAACCCTGTGACTCAGATCAATTCAGTGTCTATAAATGAATTCTCTGAGAGTGCTTACACATTGCAACTGAGATCATTTATAGCAAAGACACACATAGCCAGACAGCATTGGCTATAAATTATCGTTCAGCTTTGGTCTCCTAAACGATGTTCTTATCTCGCTCTTGGTACATTTACATTTACATTTACATTTAAGTCATTTAGCAGACGCTCTTATCCAGAGCGACTTACAAATTGGTGCATACACCTTATGACAACCAGTGGAACAGCCACTTGCATCTAAATCTTGTTGGGGGAGAAGGGGGGTGAGAAGGATTACTTACCCTTACTTACCCTATCCTAGGTATTCCTTGAAGAGGTGGGGTTTCATTACCTCACACAATGGCATATATCAAATACACCCCCCCTCCTGGACAAGATCACAGAGAGACAGTGACTGGCACACAGACATTGTGGAGCAAAGAGATAATTGGTTCCCCCTCAATCATCCCTTCACATGGTTTAGAAGATACGTTTACACATGACACATTCACAGATGAGACTAACCAGACATCTCCTCTCTCTGGGCCCAAGTAACTTTTTCCCACATAAGCATGCTATAAAATGAATAAAACATCTTATTTATAAATGTTACCTAAAGAATTCTGATTCTGCCACGACAAAACCTTTGAGGTACATGTTTTTGATACTTCTTATCATCTACCAGCAGCCTCTGTTGGGAGGAAAAGAGATCCAAGGGAATCAATTGAAAACCAATAATCGATGGGTAGACATGGTCCAAAATCTGAAGAGATGAGCCACGCCTAGTGGTTAGTATGTAGTTGTTTCGAAAAACCGTCAGAGTGAGTTGTTTGGAATGAAAGTGTTATATGGGATTGGATTAACAACATCACCTACTCCATACAGGCCCATATGAATTTGACTATTGCTGGTTTTTCCCTTCTTCTACTGATGTTCAGAATCTTAAAGCTGTTACAGCTCGGCATAGGCTGGCATTAGACTACATCCTAGATAAGAAGGGGGTATATGGCAGGGCACTAAATTATATTTCCCCAACTGTTATGTTATGCCTCTCCCTGATTCCTCTGATAATATGACAGAGATTTTGAAAGAATGAACACAGTTGGCTGACACCTACACCCCCACAGGAGAAGACTCCCGGTTCCCGTTTGGGTGGTTGAAAGATAAACTAGGACATTTTGGATTTAAGTTGTTTTCCATTTTGAGTCCCATTATTGGCCCTCGTGCTTGTTCTGCTGATTTGCATTTGTGCATTCTGTGCAGCTGGCAAATGTGTACTTCATAAGGCTCTGCCAGGCATGTTTATGCTTCATGTTCCTCATCCCCCAGACCCTTATTTCTATCCTCAATCTCCTGAGGATTACTTGAGGATTACATAATTACTATGCTTAAATTGCTTTGCTTTTGTTGAGGCCTGTTGGCCTCAAAGGTGGGAATAAAGGGGGTTAAACAAAGGCCTTATACATTTTAAAGGGTTAATAAATTATGTTATGTTACCTTTGTGTGTGTGTGTGTGTGTGTGTGTGTGTTAAAACCTGTTTTGAGTGTTGTGACCTGATCACTGGCCTATCAGAAGGCTTCTACAGTCAGACTCCTCCAGTCTGGATCCCACCGTGGTTATCTGGTTTTCTGAGAACACAAGGCTGCCACAGACCTGAGGAAACCAGCCCCCTGTCAGAAGATGCTTACAGTCGTTCACCTTGTCATGACTCTATACTGTATATATTGTGATGAAAGGTCAAGTTTTGGTCAAACACACTTCTGAGTTTTTACTTGCTGATAAGATGGTTCCTGCTGTCAGGGGGAGGTTAGATGTATTAAAATATTGTTGCTAGGGGAAGTTAGGTAAGGGGGATTGGGGAGGCTATATGAGTTACAGGATGTCTTAGACATTTTGCAGAACTTGGGGAGAACTATCATATACTGTTATACTGTACTCTGTATCAACTTCTGCCTTCAATTGTATTACTAAAAGGAGTATTTTAATACTTAAACAAAGAGCCTGTGTTTCCTTTCCATTACTAATGTATGTTTGATAATTTATATAGACCTGATCATTTGTTGAAGAAATTGACCAACACACTCACCCCCCTTTGATCTCCTCCTTTTCCGCAGCAACCAGTGACCCGGGTCAACAGCATCAATGTAATAGCTCCCGTCCCTCTCCTCGCCCCAACCTGGGCTCCAATCAGGGACCCTCTGCACACATCAACAACTGACACCCACAAAGCATCATTAGCCATCGCTCCACAAAAGCCGTGGCCCTTGCGGAGCAAGGGAACCACTATTAGTGCGCACCCCGCTAACTAGCTAGCCATTTCACACCGGTTACATAAGCACACATTAGAAATTCAAAGATTAATGAAAGTGTTTTCAAAAGAATCAGGCAGAGTACTGGTGGGAGTCATACCAGCTTGGCCCAGGGCTAGCCTTCATGGGGCTTTCTTTAGTTTCAGGGCCTGCTTAGCCTAAATGCATATACTATTACCTGATTTCTCTGCGTCTACTGAAATGAATTGTCATCCTTCAAGAAGAGAATGTTTTATTCAAGGAACTGATACACAGGAATGTCTTTGCAACGTTCCCATGAAATGGGTCTAGGGCATTAAATATCTTCTAGTCAGAGAACATGGAAACCATGTGTAGTTGATGTGTGGTTGATGGAACCCAGCAAGCATGACTCTATTAACCCCATGTAGGTATAAGGTGGGCACGGGGTAGCCCACACCAGGCTCACACCAGCCCAACGCAGGCTAGCCCACGCCAAGCCTACACCAGCCCAACCTAGCCCACACCAAGCTCACACCAGCCCACACCAAGCTCACACCAGCCCACACCAAGCCCACACCAGCCCAACAAAGAACAGTCCACACATAGCCCAGCGAGACAAGGTTGCTCATTCGAATATTTGGGGCGTGGTTTACACGCAGTTCTTTTTGTGCACATTACTGAGTTGTTGCAGTTCTGTTGTGTTCTGTTGTGTGACGCCCAATTTCTCTTTATCTTGTATACTGCCAATGATGAAGTCTTAAATGCTTAAATAAGTGTATGTGACATATGAGAAACTTAACAGTTTCTCTTTTAAAAATGCATGTAGGATAGTAACAACTTGGTTGTCTTTCTGATACAATGTATTATGTTCCCTAAATACCTTAAATGCTTAAATTACGCAATTCATGCATTTAATTCAATTGTAATCAATAAATAACTCAATAAATTCGTATTAAATAGACTGCACATTGGCCCAATCTGTGTAGCCTGCTTATTTCAGGCAACGTGAGGGCTGCCTTCACCAGATATGGACTGGCCACACTGGGCAAATGCCTTGGGGGTCAACATGGAGCCGATGACCAGTCCATCTCCCTGATCCTCTCTGATGATGCTGCAGAGCAGATGCTTGGAGGATTTGACTACAGGGCATTAGAGCTTCCCATGTACAGAATTCCGTGTCTCTCAGTAGCTTTGCCAGCATCTATTTGACTTTATATCAGTCGCATGGTGACGTCTGTTTCAGGAGAGAGAACAACAGGCAGCTGAGATGTTCCTCAGGATGTTGCAAGGCCAGACTAGGCTAAACACATTTTAAAGATTTATGTCAACCCCTTCAATACAATTCTTAAATTATGCTCAGATTGCTTATTCAATATACGGCAAATAATATTTAAGACTTGAAATCTACATTCTTTGAACTACCTCACCTTTTTGTTTGTGAATAATATCTGCACTCGCTGGGTCTATCTAAACAAAAAAGTAATTGAAATGGGTGACGACCTTGACGAATAGACCTCTCAGAAAACATTTGGGGCATAAATGAAATCCTTGACATCACAGGAGTGCAGAGCGAAAGAATGCGACAGTATTTCTCAAGGACTCTCTCATACTTATGAGTGGGCCTGGGTCTCCCATTGCTATTCTTCACACCTCCGTGTGGGCAGTGAGGCGTAGCAATGAGTCATAAAGGGCCCCCAGCTCCCATGCTGCCTACCTATCTGCCTGGATGCCTGCCTGCCTGTCTGGCTTTTCCATGAAGCGTTAGCAAGGCACCACCAGGGGTAATTGAGCAGCAGATGTCTCCTCAGAGAGTGCTAATGAGGGACCTTCACATCGCAAATCCACATGAGCCCAGCTCTACCATTGACACCTAGCAGCAGAAGGCTTCTGGTGAAGTCAAGGTGTCGTTCTTCTAAAAGAATACAAAGGGAAGTACGAAAGAGAAGAAAAACGGTTTATAACCTGTTAGAGGTCAAGAATCTTCTTTGATTCTGAGGTGGCTCTTGCCCTGAACACTCAGCAATCACCAAAATCCTCACTAAAATCCACAGCAGGTTTTCCTTTCTCACTATGTCAAATAGGGTTTTACTATCAATCTTTTGGATCAGCACTTCTTCCCCCTGTGTGGCATAGAGACTTGGCGTGTCCTGTGCCCAGCCATTGCTGACACATGCCAGATCTTACAATGCCTTGATTGGTATTTTACGTATCAGCTAACGACATCATATGCAGGGGAACGCACCCATTAGCTCGTGTTTTTTAACCATTCCTGACAATCACCTTGGTTCCTGTGAAAAGATGTGTCCTGCCTACCATTCCCCTATCCCTCCTCTCCTCCTCTCACTCATGGAGCGGATTCTCAGAGAGGTGAAGAAAGGGAAGCCTAAGATGCACATTTATTACAAAGTGGCTCTCGACTAGCATCACTTTCATAATGAAATCTCACCTGACAAACCCTCCTGAACTCAGCAAAGATGTCAAGCATCTAGGCTATACACATCATGCAGAAATATGTTTTTTTTTTAAGATCCACGGTTTGGTACAATAATTGTACAGTAATAGCATTTTTTTCCCCCCAGAGATGTATTTCCTTGAGATCCGTTTTGCTTAATTGTATATCATTTTCACAGTTTGTCTCACTGCTCTATATGTTGACACGATAATAAGAGCCGTTTCAGCTGATGGAGATTCACACCACATCCGTATGTCCCCTGTTGCAGCCCCAGCAGCACAGCAGGCTCAACAGGAATCACATCTGAGGTGTTTCTATCGGGCTGCACTTTCATCTCTTTCTGTGGCGTATGCTCGGAGAGTGCATTACACAGCCCTCTACAGCCCTCCTCCAGGTCCAGAGACAGGCCATTCACAGAGA
Organism: Oncorhynchus keta; assembly: GCF_023373465.1. Lineage (NCBI taxonomy): Eukaryota > Metazoa > Chordata > Actinopteri > Salmoniformes > Salmonidae > Oncorhynchus > Oncorhynchus keta. The sequence continues at coordinate 9,333,580 of NC_068441.1, read as the reverse complement.
AACTAGGGACATGCACAGAGCTGTCAACAAAAAAAGTAAACATACACATCTGACTCCAGGCAACAGCTTGTCAATTAACATATCCGCATAATTCTAATGATGTGGTGGGGTGGTGATGAAGATGTAAGGGCACAGCTGTGAATAAGCTATTTAAAAAGGAAAAAGACAAATGTAAACAGACTGATTTTGTACTTTGGCTTATTATACATAGAACTACACTGGATTCAAAAGAACGTATAAGTCACAGTCCACTGGAATTCATGGGCCAATGCAAAATGAATATGTGTGGGCTACATACGTGCATCACCGTGATTATGTGCATCATTGTCAATAAATATTTCTCACTGCTTCAATTTCTTTCAGTATGAGAGAGAGAGGGAGAGAGAGAGAGATTTGGAGGTAGATTTAGATGGTGAACTCAATTGCCCTATGCCCAGGAAATGTCCCTCTGCTATCATAGGGAAATATATTTGTGTTTCTGCACTGAATAACCTGCATGTTTGACTCTAACCCACAATTCAGTCTAAACCCCTTAGTTTCCTTGAGACTTCCACTTTCCAACTGTTTAAATTAAAAGGGAACATAACGCTGGACAAAAAAAGCTGTGTTAAAATGTTTGTAAAATGTTGTTTTTAAGTGCAAATTTGCTCCAGCACAGCAGATATGATCTAAATCTTATCATTTAGGGAGAGTAATGGCGGGTGAAGGAAGTCAAGGACAAGCTCCAAATAGCTCTTAACTTCTGAGTGAATAGTGAAGAGCCCTGCACTGTGTTCTTCTTTGTCAAAAGCTTCTGCTCCAATAACTCCATTTACACAGTTATCAGGCTTTGTGGCTTTATGACGCAGGTGCTGGCTATTTCAACTTACAGATAAATTATTCAGATGGATCTCCTATAAATATAACTCTGTTAAAAGGAGTGAGGACTGAGGAGAAACCCCACAACGCTACTGCTAATGATTTATACATACACTAGATGGCCGACAGGGGGCACTGTTTTGAAGCCACCGCGCCTCCATCTTGCTACTCCCCCATGTTGTAAAATATATTTTGGAAGTTATAGAAATACATGAATTAATGTATACATTTGTTTTTGACACATTTGTTTATATTACATACACTTTAATGTATACTTTCTTACATTTTTTTTATTTGAGCAAAAAAATATATGAAAGCTTCACCCAAAAACACAACACAATTCACAATTCATGACATTTAATCCTAGTAAAAATTCCCTGTCTTAGGTCAGTTAGGATCACCACTTTATTTTAATAATGTGATGTGTCAGAATAATTTGAATTTATTTAATTTATTTCAGCTTTTAATTCTTTCATCACATTCCCAGTGGGTCAGAAGTTTACATACACTCAATTAGTATTTGGTAGAATTGCCTTTAAATTGCTTAACGTGGGTCAAACGTTTCGGGTAGCCTCCCACAAGCTTCCCACAATAAGTTGGGTGAAGTTTGGCCCATTCCTCCTGACAGAGCTGGTGTAACTGAGTCAGGTTTGTAGGCCTTCTTGCTCACACACGCTTTTTCAGTTCTGCCCACAAATTGTCTATAGGATTGAGGTCAGGGCTTTGCGATGGCCACTCCAATACCTTGACATTGTTGTCCTTAAGCCATTTTGCCACAACTTTGGAAGTGTGCTTGGGGTCATTGTCCATTTGGAAGACCCATTTGCGACCAAGTTTTAACTTCCTGGCTGATGTCTTGAGATGTTGCTTCAATATATCCACATAATTTTCCTACCTCATGATGCCATCTATTTTCTGAAGTGCACCAGTCCTTCCTGCAGCAAAGCACCCCCACAACATGATGCTGCCACCCCGGTGCTTCACAGTTGGGAAGGTGTTCTTCGGCTTGCAAGCATCCCCCTTTTTCCTCCAAACATAATGATGGTCATTATGGCAAAACAGTTCTATTTTTGTTTCATCAGACCAGAGGACATTTTTCCAAAAAGTACGATCTTTGTCCCCATGTGAAGTTGCAAACCGTAGTCTGGCTTATTTTTGGCGGTTTTGGAGTAGTAGCTTCTTCCTTGCTGAGCGGCCTTTTAGGTTATGTCGATATAGGACACGTTTTACTGTGGATATAGATACTTTGCACCTGTTTCCTCCAGCATCTTCATAAGGTCCTTTGCTGTTGTTCTGGGATTGATTTGAACTTTTCACACCAAAATACGTTCATTTCTATGAGACAGAATGCATCTCCTTCCTGAGCGGTATGACGGCTGTGTGGTCCCATGGTGTTTATACTTGCGTACTATTGTTTGTACAGATGAACGTGGTACCTTCAGGTGTTTGGAAATTGCTCCCAAGGATGAACCAGACGTGTGGGGGTCCACAATTATTTTCTGAGCTGATTTCTTTTGATTTTCCCATGATGTCAAGCAGAGGCACAGAGTGTGAAGGTAAGCCTTGAAATACATTACACCTCCAATTGACTGACTTTATGTCAATTAGCCTACCAGAAGCTTCTAAAGCCATTACATAATTTTCTGGAATATTCCAAGCTGTTTAAAGGCACAGTCAACTTAATGAATGTAAACTTCTCACCTGCTGAAATTGTGATACAGTGAATTATAAGTGAAATAATCTGTCTGTAAACAATTGTTGGAAATGTTACTTGTGTCATGCACAAAGTAGATGTCCTAACCGACTTGCCAAAAATATAGTTTGTTAACCAGAAATGTGTGGAGAGGTTGAAAAACGAGTTTTAATAACTCCAACCTAAATGTATGTAAACTTCCGACTTCAACTGTATGTGCAATATAATATATTCTCTTTTAGAAAATAAGCTGAATGAGTGAATGACAACGTGGAGGCAAAATGAGGACTAGTTCCTCTGCTGGTAAAGCAGTAGAAAGACACTATGGTAGGAGTCCAGCCTCCTACAGACACACTCCAGGCATGCACTGCTGGTTTAAGGTTTATACCTGTATTCATATGTATAGTACACGCTCACAGGTACAACTACATCCCTTAAGCATTGTACACTCCAGGTTTCATTAACTGAAGGAACATAACGTTACATAACATAACATTTTATAAAATCACAAGCTGAAACTACGTTTTTCTGAAATTGAAGTTTTTTTTTTTAAGTTGCCAAAATTGAACGACTATGTTATGTCCCGTATTTGGTTATGTTTCATGGATCTTTTATAATATGTTGGCAATTTTGGGGAGTCTCTGAAGCAGGACAAATAAGTGCCGTCTGACAGCAGTGCCAGCTTAGTGCCAGCTTAGTTCCAGCGTGCTCACTGACTCATAAGTGATGATTAATAATAATTAACACACCAATTAGACATCTGCTCTATCTCCAGCGCTGTAGTGAGGATAAATAGTTTACAATTGAAGTAAAGTGATCAAGTGAGCAAAGAAACACACATCATCCCTTAATGGGCAGCGATCAACAGGGCGATGGGCTTCATAGTGATGGGCAGGGGAGTGGAGTTTGATTGTTTTGTGAAGAGGTGCCCGTGGAGCTTGTCATATCTGATTAAGTGAAGAGAGATAAGAAGCCAAATGAGCTGGATTGAGCTGTGAGCACCACAAGTGGCACTTAAATAACCACTGGGTGTCAGCACCAATCACATCACAGCCTCCCTCTGACAACTAAATCAATGATGTAATTGACCGGGACCATGGCCACTGTAACACCAGTATTAAACACTCA